>NW_026040047.1:0-300000 GCF_023375975.1 Astyanax mexicanus | reverse complement strand
AGAAAGAGCAGATGCACCTAAAACTATAGCATATCATTATACATAAATAGCAGTTTTTATCATTAAAAAAACAGACATTCCTCGATGTTAACCTCTCAAATCCAAAAGACAGGGTCAGAGGAGAAGAATTATAGTTGAAAAATATAAATGAAAATCTTACAGCATGGAAAAGAATTTTCTCCCTAAGCCACCACCTGTTCCCTGATGTGACACCGGGCAAGTCCCAGGGTAGGCTCACAGAAAGGACTGTTGATTTCTGGTCCTCAAAGTTCTTCGGTTCCTTCCAACTGATAAAAGACAGAGTTCAGTAAAACTCAGTTTTAAAACATTTTAAATGCAAACAACTGTGGAAACTCAACATGCAAGATATCATCTAGAATTTAAAGAAACTAATTCTATTTAAAAAAGAGAATACATTTATCTATTTATTTATTCAAACAAACCAGATGGATGACATCACGAACATCCTGGTCCACACAGTCGGACACACTGATGGTTGCTGTCTCTTGCTCCCCTTCAAAGAGTACATGCAGTATGGCATTGCTCAACCCGGCAAGGCGTGGACCACCATTCAAAAAAGTGTCCAATTATGCGTCCGGCTATAACAAAAAAATCACTTTCCAAAAGTGCCCGAGAGGTGGAAGGAACAAGATGGTCTTGCTCACCCTCAAAGAGCAAAGTCTTCACTCCTAGGAAGAAATGTTTAATTTCTAAAAATTAAACAAAAGCAGCCATTCTGAAGATTTTCCATTACTGTAGACAGCACATACCTATTCACTCCCTCACCGATTGCTGTGTCACCTTTGAAATTAAAGCAATGGAAGTAATTCAAGAGTAGTGAAGCAAATCTAGTCCCTGCCTTTTATCACTGAGATTACAGCATGTACATAATGAATTACAGGACCTGTAAGTTTTCACATAATGCATAACCAAAAAAACACTGAATAAGAACTGAGGTAGACAGAACAGGATATATATTTACCCGTCAGTCTGCACTGCAGTGGGTTAGACCACTGCAACTTTGGCCTTTTGTAGAAAAAAATGATGGCCCTGTTCCTTTCCACCAAGGAATCTCTCAAGCTTAAGGTGAAGTTCAGGTGGTCTTTGTCTTGACTGGCCTCAAGTATTGACTTGGTGAACAGTTGAGTGGCCTTGGCTGGATCAGGTTCTGTAATCCAAGCTTAACAAAAATGCATAAAGTCATGTTGATATGTTATTAGAGTATTTAAATGGATAATGTCCTGGTTTGACATTAAACATAGACTTTCAACTGTTAACATCTGAAGGAAAACAATACATGTGCTTACCATCAATAACATCTACTGGTCTTGACAGTGAAGTGCCAGATGAGCTTGCTGTTAATTCAGACATAAGTGAAATAACATCAGCCAGTAGGATTACAAATCTAAATCATCTGTAAGTCACCAGGGAGGAGTCTTATTGGTACATTTGTCATAATGGGCATCTGACATTTAACGCACCATAGAAATACAATTTTGGCATATTCTGCCAAATCTGTGCCATTTATTTCCCCAGAAAATTATTTGTATAAATGTGCACACAAAATAACTTTTAATATATTTTATTATTAAGCATAGTGTCTTGTACATTGTACTATAAGCTTTACCATGAAATATAATTACTTGAATTGAGTTTGACCAGTACATGTTTTGAATATATAAGAAATATATAAGATAAATACACGTGTTATTAGATTCATAGTTGAAAAAAGATAGTACATTAAGTTTACAACAAGCAAAGACAGCTGCACTTTCATGCTCCCTTTCATTCTCTTTCTCCCTTTCACCCTGTGATTCACTTTAGAAAAGAGTTCAATTATTTTTCGTGCATTAAATGTTGTTTTACAAAAAATGAACTACCATGCGTTATCTATTTATAGCTGTAGTTCAAAATCTCTATTATCATGGGACCCAGACAACAAAGGACAATATACCACAAAACCCTATAGCAGAGCTTCTCAAACTCTCTTTGAGAAAATCATATTAAAGCCTTCTGCAAGCCTGCTTCTTAAGTAAACTGTTAACTACATAACCACAAAAGTTGTTTGACCTTTTTTCATGTCAGTAACATTATTGTAGATGAAATTATTATTTAATAATCAAAAAGTACCTTGAATAGGTTTCACTGTGTTGTCTTATCTGCGAAAAAGGAAATTCCCCTCCACAATGTACGTAGACATGAAATCAGGGTAACCTGCATCTTTACATAATGTGAAAATAACTGGCTGATTACTTCTTTAGAAATAACATTCATTTTCAGAACCGCACACCAAACTACTGGAATAAACAAATACTAACAAATTCCTTCGCATTGGACGAATAAAAAGAGTGGCGTTATTAATCATTGTGCAAGGATCCTTCTGATAGCTCACAGTGTATCCATCATTGGGGCAGGGCACAACTGCACGTTCTGTGGTTCCTGAAATTCTCAACAATTCAAATCCACCTGCATCTCTCAATTTTGGAAAACTAGTAAAAAGGGATTCCACAAACTCTTGCGAGTTTTCCTGGTTGCCTGTGAAATAGAAACATGCTTTAAAAGTCTCACAAAGAAGGTAACTAATGGTAATATACACAATATACACTATATTGCCAAAAGTAATCACTAGCCTGCCTTGCAATTGTTAAAAGCCATTCCATTAGGCTTTCTCTGCACTGTTCTTAAGCTAATCTGAAGGCCATGTAGCATCCGCTGACCCTGCTCTGATATTTTACACTGACAGTGTGAGCTGCTGTCGTTGCAGTCTCTTCCACTGTGTTATAATATCACTAACAGTTGGCTGTGAAATAGTTAGTAGTAAGGAAATTTCATGACTGGAATTCTTGCACAGATATAATCCTATCACGGTACCACAGTGCTTGAGTTCACTGAGCTCCTGAGAGCATCGACTCATTCTTTCATTAATATTAATAGACGCAGTCTGCATGCCCAGGTGCTTGACTTTATACCCATATGGCCATGGAACTGGTTGGGACCTGAAGTCAATGATTTAGATGACTAAGAGAATACTTACAGTAATAAAGTAGGTAATATAATATAGGAGAACTTTGTAGATCTATAATTTCAGACTGTGCTAACAACACAACACACACCAACACCTTGCCAGTATCACTGCAGTGCTCAAAATAACACCCCCCCCCCCCCCCCCAAATAATAGCTGCTTATAGCAGATAGACCTGAAAAGGTTTTCATGGTTTATCTGCATTGTTTTTTGAAACTCAACATTACTGACATCAAGTTCACTAACAGAATAATGACTAAACTTACATAGAAATTCCCAAGCATATACTGGCAGATATATGTATAACTAAAATGTCTTTTTTCATACAGTGCTGTAAAATATTAGCCAAAAAACTGAAAACACAACATTAAATAAATGATGATGATTTAATTTACTGAAGGTCAAATTTTCCCTTACCTAATAAATCACCCAGATTACCAAAATGTAATTCAAAGTATATATTGCATGATTACATGTTTTGTCATATGGTTCTTTAGGTTGAAGTAGAATTATACTTTTGTGACCAGCTTGGCATTTTAGTGACAGATGAATCTTTTTTGATGGTGGAAGAAATTTGGCCTCAGATTGCAACTTCAAATTCAAATACACACAGAAAATAATACTCGAACACAGCATATTTGGTTAACAGTGTTGACAGTCTGGTATAGTTGCATCATTGGTAAGGGGGAGTTATTGGTATTGGTATTGGTATTGTGGGAGTTATTGAATTAACACATCAAAAGGGTATTCTACAAGACTGTCTATGCAAATACTTTTTCACAGCACTGTATGTTGTGTTTTGGAAGCTGGTATATTAGTCAATCAGCATGGCCATTCTGGGGGACCAGCAAAGCCAGCAGCATAGACCAGCATAAAATTCAACTCATTCAAACAGTTTCCACTTATATTGTGTAATAGTAACATATTATAAAGGTGACAAGTTTCATACCTCTGAAAATCAAACGCCTCTCACCCAGCCCACACCTTTGCAGATGTTCTTTCCTTACCCTATTAGGTACATTTGTGTCTTTCCGTCCAAGACAGCAGAATGTATGAGTGTAAGTGTTGACTTGGCTGTTTTGGCCACGTCTAAACTGCCTCCTGGATCTCACTTGATTATAGGGGGCAAAGAGTCTTGAAACTTCAGCTAGAAAAACAAAAGAGAATAAAAATTCTTTGGCAAGATGTGCTACAGTTAGAAATTACTTATTCAGAATTCTACAGTTAAAGTGTCAATTTATCAGATAGGGATTGTGTCTATTTCAAGATTATGTTTCCCTTTCATGGACAATCTGTATTTGTGCTTCATTGACAATGAGTAATAAAAGATGTTCACAGATTCAATACGTCTTTATAACCTAATTATTCTAACTTTTAATTTGAGTAAACTTTACGTTGCAACACATTATTTACATTTTTAATTCCATTGTTAATTATGTCTTATATAATTGGTTCTTCTGTGCATGTAAACTTACCATCCACAGGATGTAAGCCTACAGTCCCCCGTTCCGTGTTAGCTACAGTCCCAGTAGTGCCAGGTGCTCGACCAGACGTGGCATTAGCTATACAGCGTGAGAAAAATTGTCAACGTATTTAACCTAAAATAGTAAGGTACAGTATACAATGCAATGAATAACATATGTAGCTATATATTCAGCTTTATGAAGCTTATAACACACACACGTGCAGAGGCTTGTTTGGTCATGTACAATGCCTGGCAATGTTAGAAGTTAATAGCCTCAAATAAAACCGTAGTAGTTCTGAAGCTGAATTTAGCCTACTGTTGGGAAAACGTTTCTTTGTACTCAGTGTTGGGAAGGTTACTTTTAAAATGTAATCCCTTACAGATTACTGATTACATCACTCAAAATGTAATTTGTAACGTAATCAGTTACATTACTTCAAGTGAGTAACGTAATCTGATTACTTTGGATTACTTAAAATATTGTCGTTTTTTTAAGCCTGAATGAATGTAGCAAACACATATTGCATATTATTATTTTATTTTTCTGTCCAGTCAACAAATAGATAAACAAATAAAACAGCCTTTTCAATCACTCTATAAAAATACTTATGAAACCATTTCATCAAACAATTTTATGAAACACTTCTATAAATTGATAATAAAACAATTTAAAACCAAACAATGTAACAACAACTGTAAGCTATCTATTTGCAGGTTTGCCACCAGTGTTAATTTTGACAACAAATTGTGATTTAGTCTTAGTCATAGTCTTGTGACGAAAATAGTATTTAGTTTTAGTCACAATTTAGTAATTTAGTCAACTTAGTTTTAGTCGACTTAATGTCATAAGAATATAGTCGACTAAAATTACAGTAAATTTAGTCGACTAAAATGTAAAGGGTGTAAATGTAAATGCTTTTTCATCAGTTCCCTTGAATTATTAACTCTACACTTATACGAAATGAAACGTTTAATAACCAATTGAGTAATATTGTTAATGTTTGAATGTGAAATATATTTATATATGATTTAATGTATATTATTATTATTATTATTGTAGGTGTGTGACTATACATATGTTACATTTAAAATTTGCTCTAGAAATCAGGTCATAAAACAACTGAATAGTTAAATTATAGTTTAAACAGAGCTGTAGATGCAAAAACAGCTTTTAAATGATCTAGTTTTATCTCCAGCAGTAACCAGCACACCTACTGGAGCTACAGTCTATAAATGAGATCAGAACACACCTTCACACACTGTCCTGTAGAGATGCTCTCAGGATGTACTGAGAGACTTCATGAGTTAAAGTGAGAAACTTATGAGAAAGTGCTGTAAGGAACTTTACACAGACTTTTGGGTTCATAGATTCACTTATTTTATTGTTTTATTTTGGTTATATTATTGAGTTCCTTTCTGACCTGTTCCTGCTTTAACACTAGCTATATCTTTCCCACTGTGAGACTAAACAGATGATCTGATCTTAATGAGTGAGTTCTGTACCAGTTCTGTGTTTTAGTGCACTGCTGAGTTAAACACATCAGCTCATGAAATAACATCAGTATTAAAACGCGGATCTCTGCATGGAGATCTGTGTGACTCTGCTCTGCAGAAGCTGAAAGATTAGTGGTGTTTTTACCGGAGATGGAGTCGCTGCACGCGGTTTACACGTTATCTTGTTTTTCGCGACGTCAAAAGAGAAATATATCGCCTCTCCTCTCTCTCTCTCTCTCTCTCCCTGCTGAACTCTGTCGAGTTAACTTCCAGTCGAGCTCCGTAACGACAGGTTAATTCCCGGGTTTGTAACTGAGCGTGCGGCGCTACTGCAGGAGAGGCGGGTACTGATTGGATAAGTACCCCGCTTATCCCGCCTCTCCACCTTCGCTAAAGTAGCAGTGATTGGATCTCTTCCTAACTGGTCCCTACCTTTCACAGAACTAAATCAGTTCTGATTGGATTTCGTCCCTGCCAAACATTTTCGTCTTGTTTTTATTCGTTGACCAAAATGTCAGTTAATTTCGTCTCGTTGTGTGTGCGGAGCCGCTGTCTGCCCCTCCTCCCTGTGTGTGTGTGTGTGTGTGTGTGCAGCGAGATGGGAGGAGGGGCAGACAGTTCCCTTTCATATCAGAGCGATTTCGCCGCAAAATGTTATTTGCGTTTTGTCAGTGTTGGAAGAGCAAAGATAGGAAAGCACCGCAATGTAATCCTTTAATTTTAGCAGAGTAACTGTAATCTGATTACCATTTATTGAAGCAGTAACTGTAATGGATTACAGTTACTTATAATTTGTAATCTGATTACGTAACGCCGTTACATGTAATCCGTTACTTCCCAACACTGTTTGTACTGCATATCTAAGTATTTTTCTCTCCATAACTGGACTGCGATCACGTAAAGTATATGCTTAGTCCACCTCATTTAGGTTTGGATCCAGGCCGGAGTTCGAGTACCCCTGTGCTAGCATAACGCTAATTCAGGTTATCTTTTACATGTATTTGCCTAGCGCTCAAGAACTTGGTCTGAACGTGGCCGTTTAGTGAATAAGATTTATAAAGATTATTTAATCAAGATCACTTAGAGAGTAGTACATACTCTGATCCATTTCATCAAGGCGAGCAGCTGCCTCTCTAAGCAGATCCGATACCGACCTTCGCCCCGACATTTCAGCTCCTGGACTCTTCTAACTTACTCACATCAGCTCCTCTTTCTCTGGGCTCGATTGCCAAGCCGGTATGTGAAAAACACGCCCCTTCATTATATTATATGGAAATATAAGGAAAAACAGAAATAAATAAATCGGGAAATAAATGAACACAGAAATAAATCAATCGGGAAATAAATGAATGCAGAAATAAAGTCATGTAAATAAATAAATAAATCAATCAAAAGAAAAATTAAACAACGTTAATAAAGAAATCCATAAATAACAATTTATTAAGACATTTCTTTTTAAGTATATGTATATTTTTACATTAATTATTTTTTTTTACAGTTTTTATCCACCATATTACTTTTATTGAGTGATTTACTGGTTATTATTGATTTATGTATTGATTTATGTATTTATTTATGTATTTATTTTTAATTTTGGCAGTTTTGGTCCTCCATACACCAGGTGCCAAAAGGCCTGGAGATGCTTGTATGATGCAAATCTAAAAATAAAATGATAATCACTGTTAACTGTACTGTACATTTGATAAAGGGATTTATATATCAGGTGGTTAGGTGGGTGGACTGTATAGGTGTTGGTAGATGGTATGGTGTCTTCCTGGTGCGTCGGTAAGAAGGCAGAAGAGTCGAGAATGAAGTTTAAGGCAGTTTAATGAACTTGAAGACAGCACAGTAATACACAAGGGTCAAATTTGGCTTTACAGATGATCGCAAATACGTGTGTGGGTGTGGGTGTGGTAAATCTTTAATGACGCACACAAGGAACAGAAAATGACTTTAAAAGGTAAATTAAATGACTCTTCACGGAGAAACGTGGAGCCAAACATCCGTAGCACTCTGCCTGGGAGCAGCTCTCACTGACTGAACTGCCCCTCACTGAAGACACGTGAACACTGAACTTCCCGTGACATGTGAGGACGTAAGCACGAGCTCAGAATCTTCAGCGCAGCCAATGGCCTTTCTAACAACATTACTGTGAATAATGAACAAAACAGGACAATATATCCACACATACATTCTTATTAAGCTGGATACATATATAAATAGAACTGACACCCCAATTTTAATAAAAAAAATAAAAAAAACATGGACCAACCTTGTGTAAAAACGAATGTCTTCGTCTGATCCTGCAAGACGATGAAGCCAAAAACGGGACTGCAGCTGTAAGGTTTCAAGACGTGTTCAAGTTCTTGTACTCTTCTCCTTAGAGCCTCGTTCTCGTCTTATAAAGCATCTGTCACTGCTGATGTGGTTGGAGTAACGCAGTAATCATGATCTTGCGCTAACTGCACGTCCATCTCCGAGTCGGAGTCAGCTGCTATGGCCGGGGAAGGGCATCTAACGGTTTCCACCATTGGCGTAGGAACCGGGGGGGATGGGTGGGACATGTCCCACCCAATATTAGAAACAGGTGGATTTGTCCCCCCCAAAAATTAAATCGTTTTGCTCAGATCAGCTGTACTATTAATGAGGAGACAGACCAGACCAATCACAGAGCCGGTTCAGGTATTAAGTCCCGCCTCTCAGTAGAAACAGCCAATCAGCTTGCTGGTTTTGCGGCGTGCGGTATGCTGGTGGGGGGAAGCCCCTCCCCCTCGCTGTGAGATTTAGCAGCGGGATCGGGACGCAGCAGCTTCAGCTGATTTAAAACAGATCTGGATATACGGAGATTTTACTAACAGAAAGGTAACAGTAGGCTAACCACGTCAACTGTGATGATATGTTTCTGATAGCTGGATAAAAATACACGTACACACAGTTTAAACCCACTGTGATTAATAAACTGCAGCTGTGTTAGTGAGTTAGCTTAATTAGTTAGATTAGGAGTCAAGGTTAAAGAAAAAAATATATATATGTAATGTTCAACTTTCCCTGTACCTGATCAGCTAATCACTGTTTCATTTTCAAACTGTTTATTAATTTAGAAGTACAGGACTTATTGTGAGCTATAATGAACAAAAAAAGAGTGGAGAAAATGTTAATGTACAACAGAATAGACATGCCATTACATAATAATAATAATAGTAATAATAATAAAAAAGAATAATATTAACCAAATCTTTTATATTATTTTAAATATTAGGTGATAACTGATCATTTTTGTCATATGTATTGTGGCGTGAGGAGGCGGGCCATGCCTGTCTCAGCTGGCCCGGATGAGGGCTGATTGAGCCGCCAGTTGAGACAGGCATATATACCCAGCCTCCGCCATCATTTGGGGAACTCTCACTGAGGAGCTGAGGCTGTGCGGACTCATATTTAGCCTTTAAAGTAAAAACTAAGTAATTCTACGGACTCTAGAGCCCCATTGGGCTGGGCTATGTTTGTTTAAGTTATTTTGGGTGTGGTGGAGGGCAGTTAAAAGCCGAATAAAGGTATGCTTTGAGTTTCATTTACTCCCCGTGTCTGTGTTCTCCGTGAGCTTCCTCCTTCCGGGTCACAGTGGTCACGCCCCTAACCCCAGGGGCCTACCACAGTGGTGGAGAATGCAGACCGGGGCGGGGCGGGGTCCAGTGACCCGGTTGGAAGGAGGCTGCGGAGCAGAGCACGACACGGGGTGGTATTGGGCTCGGATCGTGCCTTTGTTTGGCCGCCCGAAGCCACACCTGAGTTTCGTTTTGTTTTTTTTTCTAAAAAAAAAAATAAATAAATAAAATGCCTCGCGGGAGGAAAAAGGGGAGGCCCGGCCCCGGCTACTCACCGCCGCTCTGGTGTGACGCCGGGGAATTCCCCTTCGCCTCCTTACTCTGCAGCGGTGACGCTCGGGATTTCCCCTTCTCCTCTCTCCTGCCAGAGTGGCTCCATCAGCGGTGGGAGGACGCCAGCGAGAGGCGACTGCAGCAGCCGTGGACGCCTCGCCCCGAGCTCGGCTGGTGCGAGTGGTGTCCGGAGCCCAGACACCGCGAGGCGGACTGCACTCACACCGGCCCGGACTTCTGCTGCTGCGTCTTCCCAGAGGAGGAGGACGAGTTCTGCGCCTCTCTGCCCGGGCTAAAGTCCGACTCCGCCCCGCCTCTCCCGCGAAACTCTTCGGCGGCCGAGTCGGAGTCGTGGAGGGGGGAGAACGGCCCTGACAAGAGCGAGGCCGATCCAGCCCCGGCGCTACCGAGAGCCGCCGCTCCACAAGCCCCAGCGCTACCGAGAGCCGCCGCTCCACAAGCCCCGGCACTACCGAGAGCCGCCGCTCCACAAGCCGCCGCTCCACAAGCCCCGGCGCTACCGAGAGCCGCCGCTCCACAAGCCCCGGCGCTACCGAGAGCCGCCACTCCACAAGCCGCCGCTCCACAAGCCCCGGCGCTACCGAGAGCCGCCGCTCCACAAGCCCCGGCGCTACCGAGAGCCGCCGCTCCACAAGCCCCGGCGCTACCGAGAGCCGCCGCTCCGCAAGCCCCGGCACTATCAGGAGCAGCCGCCGCTCCACAAGCCCCGGCGCTACCGAGAGCCGCCGCTCCGCAAGCCCCGGCGCTGTCGGGAGCAGCCGCTCAGCCAGCCCCGGTGCCACGAGCCGCCGCTCCACCGGTCCCGGTGCCGAGAGCAGCCGCTCCACCTGTCCCGGTGCCGAGAGCAGCCGCTCCACCTGTCCCGGTGCCCCGAGCAGCCGCTCCACCTGTCCCGGTGCCCCGAGCAGCCGCTCAGCCAGCCCCGGTGCCCCGAGCAGCCGCTCAGCCAGCCCCGGTGCCCCGAGCCGCCGCTCCGCCTGTCGCGGTGCTGCCGAGAGCCGCCGCACCTCCCGCCACGGCGCTGCTGAGAGCCGCCGCACCTCCCGCCACGGCGCTGCTGAGAGCCGCCGCACCTCCCGCCACGGCGCTGCCGAGAGCCGCCGCTGCGCGAGGCTGGGGGACGGAGGCTGGGAGGTGGGATCACAATTTTGTTCCACCTCATGTAGCACATGTGATGCGAATAACAATAAAATCTCCTTGAATGATTTGCAATTCGAGCTCACGATTTCTGTAATTCGAGTAAACGATTTCTGTAATTCGAGCGATCGTTTTTTAATGCACACTAAGACAAGAAGCTCGGAGGGAAAGGAGCATGTTCCTCTCTTGATTTGTTTCAGGGATGCAGTGATGATAATCAGTTATCTACAATTATAACCTGCTGATAATAATGCAGTAGAGTTAAAGTTAGATAGTACAGTGTGCAGATTGTGCCGTGGTGATGGAGTCTCCACAGCGCGTGGGGGAAAGCCGACCGTGGCGTCGGTTCCCTATCCGCGAGACGCCTGCCGCGTGGGTAGAGCGCGCGCACGTTTAAATACACTCAATGATGCAGGATGACTGTGTGTTATTAACACCAGATCAAAACAAAATTATAATACAATGTGGAACTGTTTATTAATTTCTCAAAACATTCAGCCAGCCTTCAAGTAAATGCACCGCTTCTAAAATTATGGTTACATCATTACTACTTTAATGATAGATTTCATCTATATTTTAATCTTTGTAGCAAAAAAATATAGATATAGATATAGAAATTCAGAAAATATAGCTTGAACAAGTTTATAAATATTATATTTTTATTTGAAGCTTGTGGCATGTTTCTGGGCAGGTAACTGTAAATTTGACAATATGCAGATATTCAGACCATTTAATCAGATATAGAAACAGAATAATTTTAGGAAACATGTTGGAATAAATTATCAAATTGATCCAAATTATTTTATGAAATGCCCATTCACTAAACATCTTAAAACAATGTATTAATTGTATTTAAGACCAGCTATTTTGATTTTATATAGTGTTACATATTTAAACAGTTCTTATATGAGCCGTTCATAGACAACTGTCACACATTGCATTCATTTTGTATTATCTTTATTTCCTTTTGCAGTGTACATTTGGACCCAAGTCTTATAGCTGTATATTTATAAAATTATATTCCTTTACGTTATATTATTGTTAAAAATAAGAAATTAATAAACAGTTCCACATTGCATCAATGTTTGAGGGGCGAGACTCAGGAATAAGTGTGCTGCCTACAGTGGCGATTTGATTTAATGCGCTTTGCTGCCCCCTAGTGGACTTTTTTGGTAATTTATTTTAGTTTGTCTAGTTTTAATGACATCATCACTAGTAGCCTGTTAGTGAGTACAGTGAAGCAAGCATGGTTGTACCTGCGGAATAATCCTGTTCCATCTACCATCTGCTCAAGCTCTTTTCAAGCATCGTTGGTATGTTAATGTTTCTGACATGTTTTTTACCTGGTACAATGTAGTATTTTGTATGCTAGGTGTTAGTTTGCATCTTTAATCTCTGTAGACTTTGATGTTAGTGATATACCATAGAGAAGTAAGAAATGTAATACAAAACTCATTCTATTCATTTGTAATTTAGATATCCTCTAATTGTAGCACATTTTGTGTTTGTCTTGTTTCAGTTTTACCTTTTCTCAACTTGCTACATTAAACAAGTAAACTACTTCCTCTGTGTGGTAAATGGGAAATGAGTTAACTGTCTGTCAAATTATACACGGAGTATAAGGAGGACAGAACAGTAAAACAACGGCTTCTCGTAGAGCTGATCCTCAGGAAATTGGAACAAAGATTTTGGCACATCGTCTCGGCACTGCTTTAGCCTCGATTATATAACTTCAGTACTATAACTACCTTATCATGGAAGGAGAGGGTACTACGTCCAGTCGCTCCTTACATACAAGGTCCCGAGTCTCGCATTCATCAAGGCACACACAAGGGTCCACTACAAGCAGAGTCGCTGCTATGGCCCGTGCTGAAGCTGAGGCAGCTAAAGCTCTGATGGCATTTTCTGAAAAGGAAATAGATATGAAAGTACAGAAAGCACACTTGGAAGCCTCCTTAGATGCCTTGAGTTTAAAGAAAAGTGCGGCAACAGCAAAAGCTGAAGCATTAGAAGCAGCTCTAAGGATGGATGATGATCTCAGTCAAAAACTTGACAGTCAGTTGGAGTTAGAGCCTCAAAACCCCATGCAGCGCACTGGAGAATATGTACAAAAGTATTCTCTGTCAAATTCAAGCATCAAAATGGAGTCAGATTTAAATGTTTCTCACACACATGAGCCTCAAACAGACAAAATGCTCATTCAAGATCCTCCAGCATCCAGCATCACCAAGAGAGAACCTTCCGATATAAGGCCAACAATAGGACTGACTCCATCAGTGGGACGGCAGGAGACATATGAACAAGCATGCCCTTCTCTTCATGGAAGAGGTAGTGGAATAAAAGACGAGCAATACAGTGGTTTGCAGGATCAACATGAAGCATGCAGTGTTCATCAATATCCACCTATCCGACCTCCAGACAGGAATTATCAAGCTCACTTGCAACAGGGACAGCAACTTCAGGACCAAAGTATGATCAACATCATGAAGTTCATGGCTAGACGAGAAATTGTTACCACTGGGCTTTTACAGTTTGACGACAGACCCGAAAATTATAGAGCTTGGCGAGCATCATTTGTGAATACTGTTGGGGAGCTAAGTGTGACCGAAAAGGAAGAACTTGACCTTTTGGTTAAGTGGCTTGGTCGTCAGTCTGCAGAGCAGGTGAAACGGATAAGGGCTGTACATGTCAACAACCCTAAGAAAGGTCTCCAGGTGGCATGGGAGAGACTAAATCAGTGTTACGGAGCTCCAGAAGTCATTGAGGAATCGCTGTGGAAGAGGATTGACAGCTTTGATAGAATCTCTAATAAAGACCATCAGAGGCTCAGAGAACTTGGTGATCTGCTGATGGAACTTCAAGCAGCAAAGGAGGAAGGTGCCTTTCCAGGACTTGCTTACTTGGACACAGCTAGAGGTATAAGTGGCATAGTACAAAAGCTGCCATTTGCTCTCCAAGAAAAATGGATGGCTCAAGGCTCTAAATACAAGGATGAGCACAACACACCTTTCCCACCGTTTTCATTCTTTATGACCTTTGTCTGTCAGCAAGCGAAGATGCAAAATGATCCGAGTTTCAGTTTAGCTCCTCTTATTGCTGATACTACAAGAGTAGAGAGACGCTTTTCCAGAGATGGCAAGTCCAGGGCACCTATTTCAGTCCACAAGATGGATGTTGCTGCAGATCCTATCCCACCTGCGCATGCAGTACGTACCAAGATTGTGGACCCATCCAAGATATGTCCCATACACAACAGACCTAATCCACTACACAAATGTCGTGGATTCAGAGAAAAAACTCTAGAGGACAGAAGAACTTTTCTCAAGCAGAACGGCATCTGCTATCGTTGCTGTGGTTCCATTTCACATCTTGCAAGAGACTGTGACAAAATTGTTAAATGCACTGAATGCAATAGTGAGAGGCATATTGCTGCGCTTCATCCTGGACCTGTCCTGCAGCCCACAAAGTCCTCATCACCTGTGACTGTGCATGGCGGGGAGGAAGACACTGGGAGTTCTGACTCAGTGACAGCAACATGCACTGAGGTCTGTGGTGAAGACTCAAGTGAAAGATCTTGTTCCAAGATTTGTTTAGTAAAGGTCTTCCCTACTGGCCAGAAAGAAAAGGCAATCAAGCTGTATACAATTATTGATGATCAAAGTAATCGTTCTTTGGTAAAGTCAAGCTTTTTTGATATTTTTGGTGTTGTTCTGATGTTGCTTGGAAGGGACATCATAAGAATTCACAAAGTACATGAGCAGATCAACGGACCACATGACGCGCCCTTTGCTCAAAAATTGGATTTGGGATGGGTCATCGTGGGCAACATCTATCTGGGCGGTGTCAAGAAATCGGAAACCATCAGCACACTATTCACACACACTCTGGAGAATGGTCGTAGGACTGTCTTTAAACCATGTCCAAACCATTATCTCATAAAGGAGAAGTATGATGACATGGCATCTAGTAACATTCATTCACAACTGCAGTCAGAAGTAGAAAATTCTCTGGGTCATGTTACATTCAAAAGAACAAAAGATGATGAAAGGATAGCTCCTTCTGAGGAACATAGGATGTTTCTGGACCTCATGCAAAAGGGTTTCTACAGAGATACTGACAACAGTTGGGTGGCTCCTTTGCCCTTTAAACCTCAAAGGCTACGTCTTCCAAACAACAGGGCTCAAGTCTGGAATCGCTTTACATCCCTACAGCGATCCTTCAAGTCAAAGCCACAGATGAAGGACCAGTTCTTCACATTCATGGGCAAAGTGTTTGAGTGTGGACATGCTGAATTGGCCCCACCACTCACAAAAGACGAAGAGTACTGGTACCTCCCGATTTTTGGCGTATATCATCCAAGAAAACCAAGCCAAATTCGGGTGGTGTTCGACTCAAGTGCTCGCTGGGATGGAGTGTCTCTGAACGATGTTCTGCTCAAGGGCCCAGACCTCAACAATAGTCTTCTTGCAGTACTCATTAGGTTTAGGAAGGATGCAGTTGCATTTATGGCGGACATTCAGCAGATGTTCCACTGCTTTATAGTCAGACCTGAAGACAGGAACTTCCTGCGTTTTTTTTTGGTTCCAGGACAACAACCCCAATAACCAAATTGTTGAGTGTCGGATGAGAGTGCACGTATTTGGAAACAGTCCTTCCCCTGCTGTGGCCATTTATGGCCTTAGACATGCTGCTCAAGAGGAAGAAAGCGAATTTGGAACTGATGCAAAGAAGTTTGTGGAAAGAGACTTCTATGTTGATGATGCGGTCAAATCTGTACCTACTGCAAGGGTTGCTGTGGATCTTTTGAAAAGGACTCAAGAAATGCTGGCATGCTCAAACCTTCGTCTACACAAGATAGTGTCTCCAAACAGAGAAGTCATGGAAGCCTTTCCTGTTGAGGATCATGCCAGTGATTTAAAGAATCTTGATTTCAGTGTCGACTCTCTACCTGTACAACGAAGTCTTGGTGTCAGCTGGAATCTTAAGAATGATACATTCACGTTTCAGGTATCCAGTGAAAAGAAACCTTTCACACGTCGCGGAATCCTTTCGACAATCAACAGCCTGTATGATCCCTTGGGATTTGCTGCACCAGTCCTCATACAGGGAAAAATTCTCCTTCGAGATCTGGCATCACATGCTGAAGACTGGGATGCACCTTTACCACCTGAAAGGAAACAAGCGTGGGACACGTGGAGAGACTCTCTTCAAGAGCTTCAAAATGTTCATGTCCAGAGACCATACACACCAGTTTCTTGTTCGGAAGCACAGCATAAGGAACTCTGTGTATTTGCGGATGCTTCTGTTCAGGCAGTAGCTGTTGTTGCCTACCTGAAGGTGTCAGACTCATCTGGAGCCTACCACACAGGTTTCGTCTTAGGAAAGGCAAAGTTGGCGCCACATCCGCAACTCACGATCCCGCGTCTAGAGCTCTGTGCAGCTGTGCTCGCTACAGACATAGCTGAGTTCATCACAGCTGAGCTTGACTCAAAGATAGACACAGTCAGTTTCTTCACGGACAGTAGAATAGTCCTGGGATACATCTTCAATGAAAAGAGAAGATTCCATGTGTTTGTCAGCAACAGAGTCCAGCGTATAAGAAGATGCTCTATTCCTGACCAATGGCATTACGTGCCTACTGAGCTTAACCCAGCCGACTGTGCCACAAGATCAGTCACTGCAGCACAACTGAAAGAAACTACATGGCTTACCGGACCTGCGTTTCTAACACACCCTGAGCAGTATGAATATCATACAGAAAGTTGTGAGCTGGTTGAGCCTGACTTAGATGTGGAGGTTCGTCCTGAAATAGGAACACTCAAAACCATGGTTAGGAGCAAGCCACTTGGAGCGCTCCGCTTTGAGCGATTTTCATGTTGGAGAACTTTGAAACGGGCTATTGCATGTTTAATCCACATTGCTTGTCAATTCAAGAAGACTACAGATCAGCAGGCTTGCAAAGGCTGGCATATCTGTCACACATCAAGCTCAGCAGACATTCACACAAGAGCAACAATTGTCATCATTCAAAGTGTGCAAGAAGAAGCCTTTGCAGCAGAACTTCAATGCATCAATGACAAGAGAAGCCTGCCTAAAGGCAGTTCGCTTCAATCATTGAATCCTTTCATTGACAAAGACGGCCTGATAAGAGTAGGGGGTCGTATTGGTGAATCAGATGTTGGATTTGATGAGAAAAGACCAATCATTATACCCAGTCGGCACCACGTTGCAACACTTCTTGCCCGACATTTTCATGAAAAATCATTCCACCAAGGGCGTCACATCACTGAAGGTGCCATTCGATCAGCAGGATTTTGGATCCTAGGAGCCAAAAGGTGTGTAGGCAGCCTTATCTACAACTGTGTCATCTGCCGAAAGCTCCGCAGCAAATGTGAAGTGCAAAAAATGAGCGACTTACCTGCAGATAGACTCAGCACGGATCCTCCCTTCACCCACGTTGGCCTAGATGTATTTGGGCCATGGACCATCTCTTCGCGCCGTACACGTGGTGGCCTTGCTAACAGCAAAAGGTGGGCGGTTCTATTCACGTGTTTGAGTATACGAGCAATCCATATAGAAGTCATAGAGTCCATGGATTCTTCGAGCTTTATAAATGCTTTGAGGAGATTCATTGCAGTGTGCGGACCACTCAAGACAATAAGATCTGACCGAGGAACAAACTTTGTCGGAGCATGTCATGAGTTGGACATTCCATCTAATCTCAGAAGCCAAGAGGCAGAGTGCTTTCTTTCCGAGCAGGGCTGCTCTTGGATCTTCAATCCTCCCCATGCATCACACATGGGTGGAGTATGGGAGAGGATGATCGGAGTTGCGCGGCAAATCCTGGATTCAATGTTCCTACAACTGGATTCCTCCAGACTCACTCACGAGGTGCTTACTACGCTAATGGCAGAGGTAATGGCTATCGTAAATTCAAGACCTCTGGTTCCTGTCTCAAATGACCCTGAAGACCCACAGATTCTTACACCTGCTACATTACTGACTCAAAAGGTTGGATCTTGCCCAATCCCACCTGGGGAGTTTGACTGTGAACACCTTTATAGACGTCAGTGGAAGCAGGTTCAGAGCCTGGCCAGTACATTTTGGGACAGATGGAGAAAACAATATCTGTCTACTCTTCAAGTGCGAAGAAAATGGCTTTCTGACAAACCAGACATCATGCCAGGTGCTATTGTACTTATACGGGACAATCAAGCAAAGCGCAATGAATGGCCAATGGGACGAGTCACCCAAGTGTTTCCAAGCAAGGATGGAAAAATCCGTAAAGTGGAAGTGAAAGTTGTCGAGGATGGACATGTCAAGTTACTCTTCAGACCAGTTACTGAGATTGTACAGCTTCTGTCTTCTAATTAGAGACCGACCGATATGGGTTTTTCTAAGGCCGATGCCGATACCGATCATTAGTGGTCAGAGTCAGCCGATGGCCGATGTGACCTGCCGATTTTTAGGGCCGATATGCTATCGTATTATATTTATTTGGCATGCTTAAAATCATACTAGTAAGAGGAGGAACAACAGTTGTAAACTTCACACAATTTATTGAAAATAAGGTTAGCATTTTATAGTGACTTTAATGTTACTATATCACTATATGTTAATAAAAAAAATATTAATTTTATTTAGATTGTATTATCCATAACATTTTATTTTATTCATTATATAACATATGTTCTATATACACTATATATTCATGTTTATTATATTCAATATTATGTTGGCTATTATATAAAATTTACTGTAGGGGCCTACTAATTAACAAATGTATGACTTGTTGCAGTCTGTTAGTCTATTAATTATTCATTTTAATCTGTTTAACAGAGTGCAAGAAGACTTCCATAATGTGACAACTTTAGATAGTTACTCCAAAACGGCAAAGCTCATTTCTTCTTCAACTCCATGCAGTTGAAAACGAATGGACATGGGAGGACAATGTTATAAAATGTTCACATTAGGGCTGCAGCTATTATTTTACAAAAATGGGTGACGTTTAAATTAAGAATAAAATTATAAATAATGCAAAAACAGACAGGTGCTGTAATTTAAATATAGCTTTATCTGTTTTTTTTTCTTCTTCAAATGAGCTCCTTAGCCAGAGAAACGCGTCTCATCAGCTGTACTGGAGGTTCGGTGCGTGAGCGGAAAATGAGTTGAGAAAGCTGAAGAGCGCGGACTTTATAGGTTCAGGATAAAATGAGCTTTTATCAGAAAAGTCTGGAGGGGGTTCTAAAGTAGAACCCGACAAAACAGAAAATTCTGCTCATCGTTTCATTTAATATCTAACAGCGCAAACCGCTTTAAACGGGTGAGTTTTACAGCAGAACAGCAGGAGGCGGCATGATTTAATGTCTGTTTGTAGTGAAGGAAAAAGAGATGTTTTATTTTAACTCCATTATTTTAGAAACTATTTGTTTTATTAATTCGTTTACAATAAAGCTTATTTATATACAGTGTTGGGAGTAACGGCGTTAAAACTAACGGCGTTACTAACGCCGTTACTTTTTTTCAGTAACGAGTAATCTAACTAATTACTATGACTGTAACTATAACGCCGTTACCATTTCCGACACCCCGTTACTGCACGTTACTTTAGCAGCTCTATGAACTTTTTTTTTTTTATTTCGCTTTGCCCTGCTTAACCCCTCCTCTGTCCGGTGAACTTGAGCTTCTGGCCGCTGTGCCTGTGGTTTGGCGTGGTGAAGTGAGGCACAATTGTGACGATTTGCGTGCTCTAATCAATTCAGTGATTGCCGTGGACAACCCAAGTTCCGAATTAAGGACGTTAAAGGTCACCTTCCGCGAAAATCCGATTTTTCTTGTTTTTTGTGGAATACAGTAGGTCTCTCCGAGTTGAATGTGTACACCTGCACATTAAACTGTTTTGCAGCCCCCATTGTCTGCAGGAGCTAAGCAAAGAAATCCCCCCTCCCCCCCTCCGAAAAACGGGTGAATTTTGAATTATCTTTCTGCCTACGTAGGCAGAAACTCACAGACCAGCCCACCTTGGCTCGAGAAACTCCCAGAGGCGGAGCTGAAGCGACGCAACATCACCGCTCATCAGTTAGGAGGTGGGAGGCAGTGAGCGGTGGAGGGGCGTCGCAGTGCTCCTAGCCAATCAGAGGAGAGATATTTGCATTCTGTTTGCATGTATGAATATTCATGAGCAAAGCTGGAATCCGGTCATTTTGGACACACCCCTAAAACAGTCCATTAAAAAAGAGCTATACAGAGACACCTGAGCACTTTTTTTTTACAAAAACGGCTCACATGTCATTCATTCATACTAGAGACCACAACTAGACATTTTAAAATGAAAGAAAAAACGACGGAAGGTGACCTTTAAGCTCTTTTTAGCTGCTCCGGTTTTTGTGGTGCTGCTGCTTTCTCTTTTAGAGCTTAGATTCTCTGCCCGAACCCGACCTGACCCGAGGACCGACCCGAAATCAGGCTCCTATTTTTATTTTATATAAAGCTCTGGTGTGATAATCACAATGTTGCTAAGTAACCAATTATTATTGTTCACTAAAGCGAAGGAAATAGCGAAAATTGAAAGTGAAAAACATTTGTGTTAACTGAATCTAATAAAAACGGTAGTTAAAAGGAAAAAACATAACTATCTCGAACTGTATTTTGTGTTTATAAAACTAACTAAAACGAACTGAAATTACTGATAGAATACCCTCATTTTTGTGTTTAATTTATTTATAAGCGCTGTTGTACAGCGGAGTTGTACAGCGGGAGTTGTTGTGCCGAGCGCGCGGCACTCGTGGTCCGTTAGTTCTTGTGTAAAGCGCTCGCGCTAGCAAGCCCACCCTAAAATGAACAGAAAAAATAAAAACAAAATAAAATTAAACTATAATAAAAATGAAAACTGTAATCACGTAGCTCTGGGCGCACGTGAACGCCTCCGCGTTTGACTTGCAGCATTGTGTGTAGCTGTTCTTAAAAATCATTTAAATTAAATAATAGTTCTATGCTTCTATGTTACAGTGTTAATTAACATAATTCTGATTATATTTCGCTCATTCAATCAGCCCGAAAACAGACAGTTTATGGGGCGGATCGGGTCAGGCTCATAATGACAGTTTATGGTTCGGGCTTGGGCAGAATGTGCACGGGCTCCGGCTGGGTCGGATTTTTTGGGCACGATCTAAGCTCTATTCTCTTTTGGTGAAGCTGTTATATTAATACCATTTTAACGGGCATTAAATTGTTGTTTTTGTCCATTATTTTGTTTTATATATACATATTTCTTTTGAGTGTGGCTTGGTTTGTTAAATTTCATCCCCAGACGCGTTTTTCCGCTTTTTTCAGTATTACAAGTTTTAGTAATTTTCTTTGGTTGTGTGGAGAATTTCGTTTTATTTTTTTGAAATTCGTTAGATTATATTTTTGTCAACATTTTGGGTTTATTTTCGTTTGTTATTTTTTGTTATTTTTCTAATAATAATAGTAAATGCATAATTGATTTCCTTTTTTTGAGGGGCGAATAATAAAAAGTAACGCAATAGTTACTTTTACTGGTAACTAATTACTTTTATAGTGGAGTAACTCCGTTAGTAACTCAGTTACTTTTTTGGAGAAGTAACGAGTAACTATAACTAATTACTTTTTCAAAGTAACGTGCCCAACACTGTTTATATATAAGGAGAAGTACAGTCCTCTAATAATCCTGACTAACCAGTAATTATTATTTCAGCGCAGCTGATGCTGCGAATATCCTTAAACAGTTTTAGTCCTGCCCTTTTTCATTTCGTCTAAAAATAATTTAAATACTGAAAATATCAAGTGTTAATTTGATTTTATTTACTTAGATTTTCGTTTCTGAAGAAGAGACGTCAGTTATTTTATACTAGAGCTTATAGATAGGGCTTGCCTTGCATAGTCAGGGCGCATTCCAAATGCACTCCTGCCATCAACGCTAAGCACAGTTTCGTTTGGAGAGAAATGCTACAACACCGATGCAGTTGAAATTCTATTCTTTTTCAGTAAATGAAGCAACATCACAGATTACTAATCATGAGAGAAAATATAGACTTTGGGACACTGGATTGTAAAAATGGATGCCTTACCCATTGAAAGTCTTGCTCACTCTTGAAACCTTGCACTGCGTTCCAAGTAGCTGCCCGCAGATGTGCCGGATTAAAATAGGCGCGGCCAAATAAGAAAATCGGCCGATGCCGATTGATAAAAAAATAACAAAAATCGGCCGATTAAATCGGCTGGCCGATCGATCGGTCGGCCTCTACTTCTAATGACTAAATGTGGCTACGTAAGAACGGCAAATTGTGGCATCCAGAGATGCCAGGCGGGGAGTGTGCTGCCTACAGTGGCGATTTGATTTAATGCGCTTTGCTGCCCCCTAGTGGACTTTTTTGGTAATTTATTTTAGTTTGTCTAGTTTTAATGACATCATCACTAGTAGCCTGTTAGTGAGTACAGTGAAGCAAGCATGGTTGTACCTGCCGAATAATCCTGTTCCATCTACCATCTGCTCAAGCTCTTTTCAAGCATCGTTGGTATGTTAATGTTTCTGACATGTTTTTTACCTGGTACAATGTAGTATTTTGTATGCTAGGTGTTAGTTTGCATCTTTAATCTCTGTAGACTTTGATGTTAGTGATATACCATAGAGAAGTAAGAAATGTAATACAAAACTCATTCTAGTCATTTGTAATTTAGATATCCTCTAATTGTAGCACATTTTGTGTTTGTCTTGTTTCAGTTTTACCTTTTCTCAACTTGCTACATTAAACAAGTAAACTACTTCCTCTGTGTGGTAAATGGGAAATGAGTTAACTGCCTGTCAAATTATAACAACATATTGTGGCGACCGCCAAAAAGCTGTAAGAAAACCACTGAGTTCTTGTGTGTGCAGCAGAGTGCAGGGAGGAGGGGCTGCGTTTGTGTGTGTTTCTACGATGCACATTAAGCTGCCGCGTTACGATGGAGAGGCGGCTTGGGAACCCTATGAAGCGTAGCTTCAGGAGTAGGAGGCCGTAGCATGCAGAGTCGACACGGCGAGGACTCCACCGAAAACTACGCTGGACAATCTGTGCTGCTGGCAGTGTCGACGGAAAGGACATAGGGCGAGTGTGTGCCGCGCAGCCGAACCAGCGGGAAACGATGTCAAAGCGGTGTTGTGTGTGGCGTTGCAGGACCAGAGTGCATCAATGGGCGAGTCTGAGGGCCTGGTTGTGGCTGCAGGCACATCCGGCGGGGAGCAAGGGAATACCAGACTTTTGAACTTGGAAGGGGTTCCCCTTGCCCTGCATTTCACTGAACTTGCCGCTGACATCACGAGAGAGGCTGTGCGAGAGTTGTGGCTGCGTAGCAGTGAGGGCTTGAGTGAGGATGAAAGCCGGCAGTTGTGGACTTTACTAGAGGCGAATATGGATGTATTTGCTGCACGCGAAGAGGACTGCACGCACACTGACTTGGTACAGCACCAGATTGATACGGGGACAGCTCCGCCCATCCGACTCCGCCCACACCGTTTTCCCATAGCCAAGCGTCAGGCGGCCGAGAACAAGCTGAAAGAGATGGAAAAGGCGGGGGTGATTGAGCCTTCGAACAGTGTGGAAAAAGGACGATGATTGGCGCTTCTGTGTGGATTACCGTCGTCTGAACGTGGCTGGCTCGTCTTGGTTCAGCTCGTTGGATCTGCGCAGTGGCTATTGGCAGGTGGAGTTGATGCCCGACGCGCGAGAGAGAAAAGACTGTGTTCACGCTGGGGGCTGGCCTATGGCAGTTCCGATCTATGCCCTTCGGATTACGGAACGCACCGGCCACATTCGAGCTGTTGATGGAGCGGGTGCTGGCGGGCATTCCTAAGGAGCGCAGCATCATATCCCTTGATGATGTGCTCGCGCATGCGCCCACCTTTGAGAATGCGTTGGCCTGCTTGGAGCAGGTGATGGCGGCGATTAAGGCTGCCAATCTACGTCTGCATCTCAAGAAATGCCGGCTCCTGCAACGCGAGGTCCAATTCCTTGGTCACGTGATCAGCAGCGACGGAGTGGGCACGGATCCAGACAAGGTGCACGCAGTGGCCAGTGCAGAGAAACAGCCTCATACTACCGGAGGTTTGTCCAGGGCTTCGCAGACATTGCCGCGCCCCTTCACCAGCTGACGGCGAAAGGTGTGTCGTTTGAGTGGACAAAGCGTGCGGATCAAGCATTCCAGCTCCTCCGCGGCACGCTGTGCCAGGCCCCGGTGTTGGCGCTCCCTCAGGCTGGGGACCAGTTCGTGGTGGACATCGACGCGAGTAATTGGGGCGTTGGAGCGGTGTTGTCACAAGTTCAGGGGGCAAGGAGAGAGTGATCGCCTACTACAGCCGTGCACTCAGCAAGCCTGAACGCAACTACTGTGTCACGCGGCGCGAATTGCTTCCTGTGGTGGCAGGACTGAGACATTTTCAGCATTATCTCTATGCTACCCCGTTTCTGCTACGAACAGATCATGCCGTGTTGACCTGGCTCATGAACTTTAAAGAGCTAGAGGGCCAGATCGCGCGGTGGATCACGGCGCTCCAGGAATACCAGTTCGAGATCCACCACCGAGCTGGAAAGGCGCATGGCAACGCTGACGCACTTTCGCGCCGCCCGTGCTGCGAAGCGGAGTGTCGATACTGCACGCGCCTGGAAGAGAGGGAACATCAGCGAGACTGGGACTGCCATTTGCCCCTGGTCCTGTGGTTGTGTCGGACAACGGTTCAGGAGTCCACGGGATTCACCCCCGCGCAGATGATGTTGGCTCGGGAACTCCGCACGCCGACCGATCTGGCGACAACAAGGAGAGGCTTCTGGATGACAAAAGCGTGCTTATGACACGTGGTGCCAGGGTGAACCGCTGACACCGGGAGCGGAGGTGTGGCTCTTTAACACATGGCGAAAAAAAGGACGCTGTCCGAAGCTAAAGGCGGACTGGGAAGGTCCGTGCAAGATAATGGACAAGCTGTCCGAGGTAGTGTATCGGGTGCAGAATGGGCGGAAAACTGTGGTGGTCCATCGGGACCGGCTGGCACTGTACCAGCCCAAAAAGATGGTGCTCATTGCACCGGAGGAAAATGTGACTGTGAGCCAGGGACAAGCGTTTCCCTTACCGTTAAGGACTGTGGGAAGAGCTCGGAGGGTGCCCGGGCATTTGAGAGACTATGTGTTGGACTAATTTGTTTGGTTTATTATTGTTATTATGGTTCTTGTTGCTGTTGGGACGACCCCCAAAAAGCTGTAAGTAAACCACTGAGTTCTTGTGTGTGCAGCAGAGTGCAGGGAGGAGGGGCTGCGTGTGTGTGTGTTTCTACGATTCTACGAGTTTGAGAGTTTAATTCTTTCAAGGGCCGAACTACAGTCAGAGGCTATGACTGCTCCACAGCGTATTCTCAAGGCTTGGTTTTGCAATGCGTCCAGCTTGTGCAGCATTGACTTAGAAGCTGACCCATAGACTATGCATCCATAGTCAAATACTGACCTCATTAGGACAGTATAAATCACTCTCAGTGCTCCCCTTGAAGCCCCCCCATTCTACCCCACACAGACATCTCATCACATTTAGAATCTTTTTACATTTGTCCACCATTTTCTGGGTATGGAAGGCCCAAGACAACTTCTTATCAAACCAAACCCCCAAGTATTTAAAAACCTTAACTCTTTTCAGCTCACTTCCTGAAAGATCAGGTCCCTGCACATTTTTGAATGTCTGATCAACCATGATGTCACAAAAATAGGGGGGTAATTATGCTCCCCTGAGGAGTGCCATTATCTGCCACATAGCTGGAGCTTACTTCCCCATTTATGCTGACTCTCAGTCACCTTTTTAGTCAGGAATGCTTCCACCCATCGGAGCATCCTGCCCCTCAGCCCCAATTGCTGCAACTTTATAAGCAGGCCTCTTGTCCAAAGCATATTGTATGTTTTCTCAATGTCAAAGAACACTACAACCACTGCCTCCTTGTTTATTTGTGCTTTCCTAATAACATCTTCCAATCATACAACTGGATCCATTATGCTTATCACCCTCCTAAACAATCCACCCATATTCTATTGAAAAGAAGCAAGAGCTTTTCTTTTCCCTTGTCGCTCAACTTATTTAACATGTCATAGCATATTGTGTCCATCCCTGGAGTAGACTTCTTCACCTTTCTTAGCACCTTGTTCAGTTCTGTTAAGGTAAACAAAGCATCCATCCGTCCTCCCTCTTGATCATCACTGATATTCACACCAGCATGTCGTAAAATTGTATCCTCCCAACCTTCCTTCTCCTCCTGCCTCAGATTATCTATGCATTTTGGCTAAAGTTCTAGCAATGACTTCTGCCTTGTCTAGACTGGTAACTGCCACTTCCTCTCCATCCTTGATCAAAGGATAGTCATTACTCCTTTGAATGCCTTTATTTTTTTTTTTATCAAGTTCCATACTCTATCTATGGGGGTTGTTCTCCCCGCCAAACTTAGTTAATTTTAACGCTCTCAATTGTTGCTATTTATCTACACACTCTACCAGAAGTGCACCAGCCCTTGTATTACCAGCACGTACTACTTCACCGAATTCGTTATGCACCTGTCTCTTCAATTGGATAGGACTCCAACCCGCAAAAGATTCTCCATCATTCACCAAACTGATAAATACCTTGTACGATCCCTGCCTCACAGATGTATCCATATTCTCCATAGGTATCCTATGGAAAGTATTTCCTTTAGGTTTTTTACGCTTGGGTCCCCCATCCTTACCATACCTGTGCTCAAGTTCATCCATCCTACACTTCCTACTTCGTCACTTCCTGCCGGCAACTACTGTCCATTCACAGTCAGCACACACACACATATATATATATATATATATATATATATATATATATATATATATATATATATATATAAAACTATTATTTAGTTTTTATATGTATTATCATGTTTATGTTGTTATATGTTTATAGATATATAAATACTTATATATTTATTCACATGAACTATATAATATATATATATATATATATATATATATATATATATATATATATATATATATATATATACCTCAGGCGACTCTGTTTGTGGCGTGCTTGCAGAAATGGCTTCTCCTTGTGCAAAATGCACTGTATTGTTGACCGATGCACAGTGACACCATCTGCAGCAAGATGATGCTGCAGCTCTTTGGAGGTGGTCTGTGGATTGTCCTTGACTGTTCTAACCATTCTTCTTCTCTGCCTTTCTGATATTTTTCTTGGCCTGCCACTTCTGGGCTTAACAAGAACTGTCCCTGTGGTCTTCCATTTCCTTACTATGTTCCTCACAGTGGAAACTGACAGGTTAAATCTCTGAGAGGTTAAACCTTTTCTGACAGGTTAAACCTTTTCTCATGATTGGCTATGAAGTTCAAAGCTCAATGAGGTTACCAAACCAATTTTGTGCTTCAGTAAGTCAGCAAAAAGTAGTTAGTAGTATTCAAATCAATAAAATGATATTTTCAATCCTGAAATATTACTGTGTCCATCAGTTATTAGATATATCAAACTGAAATGGCTGTTGCAAACACCCAAATATTTAGAACTAAAAATGATTAAGATTAATAGGGGTGCCCACACTTTTTCATATGGCTGTATAGTATTATATATCTATAAACTACATAATACTTTATATATATATATATATATATATATATATATATATATATATATATATATATATATATATATATATATATATATATAAACTAAATAAAACTTTATTCTAATGTATTCTCATTTTTCCAACTTCATTTTAATCGCCCTTTTATTTGTTTATGTTCAGTTCCACCCGTTCACACTTAAAACATTTAAGTATTTGCACAGTTAATTAACCTGGACTTAATTAATTTGGTATTTTGTGGTCTGAAGCAAAAAATAGAATCAAAATCTCTGGCTCATTTCTCAGGTTTGACTTTGGTTGTTGCGGCAAGAATCTCAAACAGGAAACTCTGTAGGGTAGACTGTCCCATTTCAGTAAAGCCGCTGCAGCCTACCCATCCTTCAAAGGACACACCTTTGTAGACCACGTCCTTCGAAGGATTCAGACCCTGATTTGGGACACACCAACAGTCATCCTGCATCAGTAAAATGTTTGTTTCCTTTATTTATGACTGGAATTGAGTGTATTTGTCTATATAATTGGTAAATAAGCTCCGTGAAGGACTGCACACGCTCTACCCACACGGCACATGGTTCCCACGCCACGGTCGGCTCTCCCCCACGCGCTGTGGAGACTCCATCACCACGGCACAATCTGCACACTGTACTATCTAACTTTAACTCTACTGCATTATTATCAGCAGGTTATAATTGTAGATAACTGATCATCACTGCACCCCTGAAACAAATCAAGAGAGGAACATGCTCCTTTCCCTCCGAGCTTCTTGTCTTAGTGTGCATTAAAAAACGATCGCTCGAATTACAGAAATCGTTTACTCGAATTACAGAAATCGTGAGAACGAATTACAGAAATCCTGAGCATAAATTGCAAATCGTTCAATCAAATTAAAGAAATCGTTCACTCAATTTAATTATTTTTTTATCCACAGCCCCTCCCGGGCTCTGTAAAAATCAGCTGTATTACACCTACTATAAAAAGTATTAGATGCTCTAAAACGAATGGACTCTTTGCCAGTGATGGGAGTAACGGCGTTGAAATAAACTGCGTTACTAACGCCGTTACTTTGTTTAGTAACGAGTAATCTAACTTATTACTCTGACTGTGACTATAACACCGTTACCATTTCCCACACCGCTCAATTAACTTTTTTTTTTTAACTTCGCACGTACAGACAAAGTGTGTGTGTGTGAGTCAAAAGGGAGGGGAGGATGAGACCAGGGTCTCTCTAGGGGTCCGCAGGCTCATTCTCAGAGGGAGACAGTATTCTGTAGTGAGCTTTTTAAATCAGGGATCTCAAACTCTCGGCCCGCAGAACGATATTTAGTGGCCGGCGACTTGAAATTAAATTTTAGTGTTAGTGCGGCGCGCCCGCAAGAAAGACGCATTCGCTCCCCGTCCACCAGCACAGCGCATCCTATTCATTTCAATAGAGAGAGCCGCTGCATGAGCACAGCCCTGCCCTCCGACAAAAAGTTCCTGTGTGTGTGATACGAGTCTCTCACACACAGAACAGCTGCCTCTCAACCGCGGAGGAGAAGCTGAAAACGGATTTATAGAACTATAGATCACAGTGAGGTTGATAAAAAATCTACGCTTTATAATACAGCCCGCGTTTTAGAGGGTAAGTACCCTTTACTTCCCAGATAGCCACCGAGTGCTGGCCCAGAATTGGGCCTTAGCTGGTTTCTGACTGTCCTCAAAGCTGGCCCAGAACCGGCCACCGGACTCGGCCCAGTGTCTTTTTGAACATAGGACCAGGACTGGGCCTTATTCGGTTTCTGACTCCTCAAAGCTGGCTGGGAGTCGGTCACCGGACTCAGCCCAGTGTCTTTTTGAATGTGGGGCCAGGTCTGGGCCTTATTCAGTTTCTGACTGTTCTGGAAGCTGGCTGAGATTCGGTCACCGGACTCGGCCCAGGGTCTTTTTGAACGTAGGACCAGGACTGGGCCTTACTCGGTTTCTGACTCCTCAAAGCTGGCTGAGATTCGGTCACCGGACTCGGTCCAGGGTCTTTTTGAACATAGGACCAGGACTGGGCCTTATTCGGTTTCTGACTCCTCAAAGCTGGCTGAGATTCGGTCACCGGACTCGGTCCAGTGTCTTTTTGAACGTAGGACCAGGTCTGGGCCTTTTCCGGTTTCTGACTCCTTGAAGCTGGCTGAGATTCGGTCACCGGACTCGGTCCAGTGCCCAACATTGGGCTGAATAGAGTAAGCAAACTGCTTGTAACTGAAGGTACTTTGTCTTTTACTGTTGGTGAATTTGTTTTCTAAGAACTAGGAGATTCAGGAACCTACAATGTTATTCCTACTACTACAAGCTACAAGCTATTTGTACATAAAATTTACGTAAATAACCACTTCGTACATCAGTACATCAATATGATTATTATATTATTATATTATATTATATATATTATATATTATTATAGGAAACACTAATAAGGAACTTACCATTGGTTTAAATAAAGTATTTTGTTTACTCAATTAGTGTTAATGAGAAAAAAAAAGCTCAAAGAAAGACATAAAACAAAGACTTATATTAAATTTATGTTTAATTCATAAATTTTACATATTAAAAAAAAAGGAAAAAAAAGAAAACAGAAACAGAATACAATTTGCAAATCTGAATCGAATTGTGGGATTCCCAAAGATTCACAGCCCTACTCTGTACTATGAATAACATTGGTTTAATAGGTTTAAGGTTAAAGGTTTGGCACCTGTGGACTTCTTGTTACTTTTTACCGTATTTATTTTTATTTGCATCTGTTTTAATGCATGGTACCTTTGCTACGTAAAACTCTCTTAATATTGAGATAATTGGTTTTAAGAAAATTGCATCGGCCTAAAACATTTTCACAATAATATACATATACACATACTGTATAGGTTTTTGTGTGTGTTTGATCTGTACTATGGAGGACCAAAAATGACATAAGTATAAATTAATAAATGCACATATTAATGTAGAAATACATAAATATAGACATAAACAAATGAATAAATAAATACATGTTGAAATAAATAAATAAATAAATAAATAAATGAACATATAAATGAATGAATAAATAAATAAATAAATACACGCATAAATATTTGCATAGGTAAATAAATAAATTAATAAATACATTTCTTATTTATTTATACATTTATTTATATATTAATGTGCATTTATTTATTTATTTATTCATTCATTTATTTATTTCACCATTTCTACATTTATTCATTTATTTATTTCAACATTTCTACATTTATTTATTCATTTATTTTCACATTTCTACATTTATTTATTCATTTATTTTCACATTTCTTCATTTATTTATTTTCACATTTCTACATTTATTTATTTCCACATTTCTTCATTTATTTATTTCCACATTTCTTCATTTATTTATTTTCACATTTCTACATTTATTTATTTCCACATTTCTTCATTTATTTATTTCCACATTTCTTCATTTATTTATTTCCATATTTCTGCATGTCTATGGTAATTAGAGCAATTAAAGCAGGATTGGTTGCGGGACACAGAAGTACAGCGGCTGTCTTTATACAGTAATTCACAAGAAAACAGACATGGGGGTTCCAGTAAAGAAGTGTTTTACACACCAGTACAGTGGTGTATACACCAGTACACCCTACAGAACAGTGTTTTACACACCAGTACATAACAGGACAGTGGTGTATACACCAGTACATACTGGTGTACCGGCGCACACCCCGCTGTGCTGCTGTGTGTCCCGGCGCACACTCCACCGTCCTGTACTTCCGGTATCAGTGAGAAGGAAACAAAGGGACGGCACAGCAACATCACGGCTATAACCCCTACTGCAGTAACAACTGCTGAAAATAAATGAGGGTCAACAGCTTCAAAATGTTGCCGCTGCAGGCCAAGACAGGAGCAGTAGAGCCAACACTTTTGCAGCTCAAAAACAATCCTGCTTTAGAGCGAGGATAGGACCACCTACCTAACTATCATACAAATGCAGAAATACAGAAATAAATAAATTAATAAATGTGGAAATAAATCAATAAATAAATGTGGAAATAAATCAATAAATAAATGTTGAAATAAATGAATGAATAAACAAATGTTAAAATAAATAAATGAAAAAATAAATAAATGCACATATAAATGAATAATTAAAAAAATATTAAAAATAAATAAGAAATGTATGTATTATTTTATTTATTTAACTATACAATTATTCATGCGTGTATTTATTTATTTCTACATTCATGTATGCATTTATTTATTTATACATATGTCATTTTTGGTCCACCATACTGTACTACTTAAATAAATAAATACATCTACATTAATTATACGGAAAATGTGTTGATTATAGATATTAAAATAATATAAGACAATTAAAATAAAGATAATTTAATAACTCATTGATGTCTCCTCCTCAGTAAATTTATATCTTACTCCCGTTTGGAGAACATGTTGGCATTAGCGTCCAATGCAACACCTAACATTAGCCTGAGAGCATTACACACCAGTATAGTTTTGCTTATTTATATTTTCTGAGTAGGCTCTAAAAGCAAGTTATACCTTCTCTACACATATTTAATTGTACGCTTGTTTCTATAGATACAACTTTCAACTAATAGAATCAAAGTACAGTAATAGTTTAATGTTAAATATGTTTATTGCAGTCATATTTGCAAATATAATGTTGTTATGTTTGCCCATTGTGACCATTTTTTTTTTTTGCCCATAATGTTGACCATTTTAAATTCAGCATCAAATTCTTAAAATAAGTACTTGGAAAATTGGGCACTAGCAGAAGCGAAAGTAGGGGCAGCAACATTAAAACATATATTAATTTACTGACAATAATAAAAGGCATCTATGATTTTCCTATTTCATTTTCTGCCAATAGATAGATAGATAGATAGATACTTTATTAATCCCGAAGGAAATTTAGGATATATATAAATATAATATAAAACATGAATAAGTTAATTGCTCTGAAAAGCTCCACTATTTTACTTTATGCTGTTAAATTCTCCTGTTGTGTCTAGTTATAGATAACTTTATGTAATTTGATTTTACATTTTTTAACTAAAACACTTTTGTCTCTAGTATACTAATATAACTTACTGCACACACAAACAACTTCTAGTGTGATTTTACAAATTAGAGAAATGTTGACTAAAGCTTATTTGGTAGTAGTGAGTGTGTTTATATAAAACTGTGCTAGCTAAGTTAATAAAGTACTTACATTTTTAACAAAGTAGCAGAGTGTGCAGGAACATATTACTGATCTTTATTACTGAATACAGATTTTTTTGTATTAACTGACAGACACAGCACCATTTTATTTAACTAAAAAGCTAGCTAAAACAAACATTACACAGTGACTTGTAGAGACACACAACCACTAAGTTAACCTAGCTGACTAGCTAGCTAATGTACAACATCTAAACAAAAGTTCTGTGGAAGCATTTAGGTTAGCTAGTAAAGACCAATTCGCTAGCTAACTACCAAATTGGTTAACTAGCAAGCCTAAATGCTTTTATGGTATGTATGTTTGTAAATGCATTTAAGCTAACGCTAGCAAACTAGCTGGTTTCTATCCTAGCAAGCTAACTATTTATTAGCTTAGCTACCGAAACAGTACTTCTGTTCTGGCCTTGTACACTAGTTAACAATTTTAATTTCAAGTAAAACCATACTTTTTGGTTGTCTGTTAGTAACTGTTATAGCTGCATTATCATTTACATTAACATGAAATGTGTTTAATGCTACATTCTGAGATAATTTAGCCTCAGATAATATCACCTTGATATGCTGCTAAGTTAGCTAGCTTAGCTAACTGAAGAGGCGACACACAGATAGGATTATAACTCATATTTGACGGTCAAAATATTTATTAAGTACATGGAATCTAAATAAATGATATTTCAAAAAATGTACTTAATACTTAGGTACGTAGGTTTGCTACCTACCTACAAACTTTAAAGGTTTCAGGATAGCTGACAGTTGACGAAAGTTTTAATGTTTGAGGAATCCGCGCGCCAAGTGCTACGAGAAACCGCACGGGTTGAACTGGGCTGATGCGCAGGGGCACCAAGGTAAATATCACCTAGATCACTCTAAACGTGATCACAAACACAGCTTATCCAGTCCATGTAGAAAAATGTGGCCAATAGAATTAGACTCTCTGGGTGTGTGTGTGCGCGTGTGTGTGTGTGTGTGAAGCAGTACTATAACAGGCTGTGTGTGTGTGTGTGTGTGTGAAGCAGTCCTATAACAGGCTGTGTGTGTGTGTGTGTGAAGCAGTCCTATAACAGGCTGTGTGTGTGTGTGTGTGTGAAGCAGTCCTATAACAGGCTGTGTGTGCGCGTGCGTGTGTGTGTGTACTATAACAGTGCTGGTACAGGGTCGTCTGCCGTATTTGAGCCAGTACACACCTGTGTTCAGATAATCAACAGGTCAGGTGCGTCAGTCCTTCACCAGCACCAAAACTGCTCAGTGACACTGATGTAGAACAGTCAGAAAGTGACACTGGGCCAGAAGTATTTTTCTGCTTGCGACTCTAAACCAGCAGTGCCGACTTAGAAACGAGTCCGGGCCAAAGTCGCTGGCTATCTGGGTTACGGTGTAAGTTCTCTGTATGTACCCTTTACTTACAGTGTAAGTTCTCTGTATGAACAGGGTACATTCAACATACTTACCGGGTCCTACAGGTACTTAACTGTAAGTATAAATAAAGAACACAGAAAGAACCAGGAACAAGAGAGTAACAACTGGGTAACTTTCTGACACTTACCTTGTACTTTACCAAAACATATGGTATAACGTTTCTGTATTTATCAGTTTATTCTAAATACTTATGGGGCTCTCCTAGTACTTAAATGTAGGTACAAATTAATTACCAGGAACAACAGTATAAAAATTGGATATGTCATTACCTGCACTTTCCCTAAACTTCTGGTGCAATATTAATGTACATATATATATATATATATATATATATATATATATATATATATATATATATATATATATGTGTGTGTGTGTGTGTGTGTGTGTGTGTGTGTGTGTGTGTGTGTGTTATTTAGACATTTTGTTCATGATAGTTAGAAAGGTTTCATTCCAGTCATACCCAAAGGACTTATTATTCTAATATATTTTATTAGTTTGAATAAGAAGATAATGCTGAGATTTCAAAGGAAATTTATTTGTTAATACACAGATAACACAAGGTTTCATTGTAATGGATAATGGTGGATAGGTTTCCATCTTCAGTCCTTTTCTGCTCGACTCTTCTCACCGTTGTTGCCTTTGTCTTGCTCCTGGAGTCCTGGTGCACACCTTGTCCTGTAAAGCTGCTTTTTATAACCCCTGTTCTAAAAAGAACTTTAAACCCACACTTCACCGAGTTCTACTGTTCTTACTCTGTAAGTATATAGTACGTACTCTGTAAGTACTCAGAAACAACAGAGAGCGGGCTGTATTATGTAGTATGCAGTGTTCCACAGTTCTTACTCTGTAAGTACCCAGTAAGTACTCAGAAACAACAGAGAGCGGGCTGTATTATGTAGTGTGCAGTGTTCTGCTGTTCTTACTCTGTAAGTACCCAGTAAGTACTTACATTACATTATTATGTAGTGTGCAGTGTTCTGCTGTTCTTACTCTGTAAGTACATACCACTGAGACCAATTTTTTGTTAAATCTTACCAAAGCAAAAACAATCTCTACAACAATACATAACATTAAACTTATTTATTTACATTATTGATTATACGTTTCTTTTAGAAAAAAAAAATATTTTTTGTTCTTCTTTATCTTCTTCTTGTCCTTTTCCTTTTTTTCTTGTATCAGAGAGCAGCATGCAGAATCTTCTGCCCCTATCCATCCTGCTTTTGTCCATAAGAAAAAAAATATAAAATGAATAAGTTTACTTTTTAGATGCAATTATATGTATCATTAAATAACAAACAATTACAAAATGTAACAGAATACAGTAAATGACTGTCAGTGTCATGTCTTGGCCCTGTCTCGTGTCTTTGTGTGCATTCCCCACGTGACCTGTGCTCCCCTGTGTCTTCCGTCTCAGTACTTTTCCACCTGTGTCTCATTTGTAGCTTTGCACCTTCCCCTGTTGTTTTGTCTCTCCGTGTTCTTCCATGTTTCATAGCCCTAGTCATTGCCCGTGTTTACCTCAGTTATTCTCTTGTGTATGTTTTCTAGTTTCTTGTTTATTTCCTTGTTTCCCAGTCCTCTGCTTAGTGTTTTGTTTCTAGTATATTCCTTGTATATATTTATATCCCTGCCCTGTTTAGTTTTGGTTATTTCTTGGTTATTTTTGGTAGTTTCTAGTTTCTTGTTTATTCCTTGTTTATGTTCTTAGTTTTGTTTGTTTCTTGTTTATTTACTCCCTGTTTGTTTATAAATATATTTAGTACTTCTTGTTTGTTTAGTTTATGTTCACTAGTTCCTCTCGTTTATTTTGGTTTACTTTATTATTACGTGTTCTTTGTTATTTGTTTATCTTTGTTATTTATATATATTTATTAAATTATTCGTTTCATCCCTACCTGCACTTGTGTCCGCCTCCTCGTCTCCCTGCCTAGGTCATTCGTGACAGAAAGACCGACCGCAACATGGACACAGCAGGTTCTGCGTGGATGGGCACCAGGATGGCGATTCGCCGTGCTCCTTGCGGGACCCCGGCGCAGGACACCTCGAGGCCTCAAGGACGCCGCAGGCCTCGGGGTAGGCGCTCTAAGGGGTCCCGCCAGCCGGAAGAAGACCCCTTTTCCGGGGAGGATTTTCTTGGGGGGGCGATGAGGGTTGGTGCTTTGAGCCTCGGTACCTCCATGTACCCGAGGCTCAAGGAGCGGGACCCGTGGGACTTTCTCGGGTGCGCTCCCAGCAGCTCTGAGGACGAAGAGGAGCTCTACCCCGCACCGGCCCGTGCTCCGTTACCGTTTCCCCCAGGGGCGGTGCTCTACCCGGCTCTCGGCCGCACAGCTCCAGAGGCCGTCCCGACTCACGTCCGTTCCCCTGCAGCCAAGGTGCGCTCCTCACCGGCGGTTCCAGAGCTAGCTTCCCCGGTGGCTAAGGCGTTAGCTTCCCCGGCGCCTCCAAAGCTAGCTCCTCCCGCGGCCAAGACACTCTCCTCTCCCGCGGCAAAGGCGCAAGCTGTGAAACCGCGCTCCGGGACTTCCGCGATGGCAGTCGAACCGCGCTCCGTGTTCCCCGCGGTTGCTGCCGAATCGCGCTACAGGACCTCCAACCCGGTGAGCCAGCCGCGAGCAGAGACTTTCCACGCGCTGGACTCAGCCAGAGGGAGTAAAAATCCGGTCCGGGTTTTTGCGGCAACCGCAGCCTTGAGCCCCACAGCTGCAGCGCCAGCCCCTCAGGCTGAGGAGCTGGCTTTCATGGCGGCTGCGGGGCTGGATTTCGCCGCTGCAGTCCAGCCTCTCTCTGGGACTATCTCCGCGGCAACCCAGCCGTGCTCCAGGACTGTTATGGAGACTTTTCCCGTGCCGGTCTTTACCGGCGGCCCCGCGCTTTCTGCTTCTACAGTCTCTGCCGGCGAAGCTGCAGCTCCGGTCCGGGTTTTTATTTCAACCGCAGTCTCAAGCCCTGCTGCTGCTCCGCTGGATCTGCACACACCCAGCTCCGAAATTCTCTCGGCGGCCACGCCCATCTCCGAGGTGTCTTCGGCTGCTGAGCCACGCCCCCGGACTCCTGCCGTGTCTGCAGAAGCTGCTCCAGCCTCCGTCTCTGCAGAAGCTGCTCCAGCCTCAGTCTCTGCTCCAGTCTCCGTGTCTGCTGAAGCTGCTGAAGCCTCCGTGTCTGCAGAAGCTGCTCCAGCCTCCGTCTCTGCAGAAGCTGCTCCAGCCTCAGTCTCTGCTCCAGTCTCCGTGTCTGCTGAAGCTGCTGAAGCCTCCGTGTCTGCAGAAGCTGCTCCAGCCTCCGTCTCTGCAGAAGCTGCTCCAGCCTCAGTCTCTGCTCCAGTCTCCGTGTCTGCTGAAGCTGCTGAAGCCTCCGTGTCTGCAGAAGCTGCTCCAGCCTCCGTCTCTGCTGAAGCTGTTGAAGCCTCCAAGTCTGCTCCAGCTGTTCAAGCCTTCAAGTCTGCTCCAGCTGTTCCAGTCTCAGTGTCTGCTCCAGCAGTTCCAGTCTCCGTGCCAGAGCCAGCTGCCCAAGTCTCCGTGCCAGAGCCAGCTGCCCAAGTCTCCGTGCCAGAGCCAGCTGCCCAAGTCTCCGTGCCAGAGCCAGCTGCCCAAGTCTCCGTGCCAGAGCCAGCTGCCCAAGTCTCCGTGCCAGAGCCAGCTGCCCAAGTCTCCGTGCCAGAGCCAGCTGCCCAAGTCTCCGTGCCAGAGCCAGCTGCCCAAGTCTCCGTGCCGCCAGCGCCAGCTCCCGCTGCCAGAGTCGCCGCGCCGCCAGCGCCAGCTCCCGCTGCCAGAGTCGCCGCGCCGCCAGCGCCAGCTCCCGCTGCCAGAGTCGCCGCGCCGCCAGCGCCAGCTCCCGCTGCCCGAGTCGTCACCCCACCGGTTCCTACTCCCAGGACTTTGTTTCGTCCCAGGCCCCACGTACCCAGGCAGGCACCGAGGCCCCCGGACTTTCACCCCAGTACTGTGCCCAGGCTGGCTCCGTGGACTTCCCCTCAGACATTTGCCAGTCCTGGGCACCCACCCGTGTTTTTGGTCCCCATATCTCTCCCTGTTTTGGTCCCTGTCTCTGTTTACGTCCCTGTACCCGTGTCTGTCTCTGTCTCTGTTCCCGTCCCAGTTACTGTGTTCGTGTCAGTCCCTGTTAATGTCCTCGTCCCTGTTCCCATGTCTAGTCCTGTCCAGTCTCCGTCTCCTGTCCAGTCTCACGTCCAGTCTCCGTCTCCTGTCCAGTCTCACGTCCAGTCTCCGTCTCCTGTCCAGTTCCCTGCCCAGCCTCCGTCCCCTGTTCTGTCTCCGTCCACCGTCCAGTTCCCTGTCCAGTCTCCGTTCCCCGTCCAGTCTCCGTCTCCTGTCCAGTTCCCCGTCCAGTCTCCGTCTTCTGTCCAGTTCCCCGTCCAGTCTCCGTCTCCCGTTCAGTCTCCCGTCCAGTCTCTGTCCTCTGTCCTGTCTCCGTTTCAGTCCCCGGTCTCGACTCCTGTTTTCCCTGGCCTCTCCCTGCCGCCAGCCCCCGGGGTTCGTTTTTCCGCGCCTCGGGAGCTGCGCGTTTAGGGGGAGGCTTCTGTCATGTCTTGGCCCTGTCTCGTGTCTTTGTGTGCATTCCCCACGTGACCTGTGCTCCCCTGTGTCTTCCGTCTCAGTACTTTTCCACCTGTGTCTCATTTGTAGCTTTGCACCTTCCCCTGTTGTTTTGTCTCTCCGTGTTCTTCCATGTTTCATAGCCCTAGTCATTGCCCGTGTTTACCTCAGTTATTCTCTTGTGTATGTTTTCTAGTTTCTTGTTTATTTCCTTGTTTCCCAGTCCTCTGCTTAGTGTTTTGTTTCTAGTATATTCCTTGTATATATTTATATCCCTGCCCTGTTTAGTTTTGGTTATTTCTTGGTTATTTTTGGTAGTTTCTAGTTTCTTGTTTATTCCTTGTTTATGTTCTTAGTTTTGTTTGTTTCTTGTTTATTTACTCCCTGTTTGTATATAAATATATTTAGTACTTCTTGTTTGTTTAGTTTATGTTCACTAGTTCCTCTCGTTTATTTTGGTTTACTTTATTATTACGTGTTCTTTGTTATTTGTTTATCTTTGTTATTTATATATATTTATTAAATTATTCGTTTCATCCCTACCTGCACTTGTGTCCGCCTCCTCGTCTCCCTGCCTGGGTCATTCGTGACAGTCAGCCAGATTTATAAACATACAGTTGGAAGTTTACATACACTCATGGACACAAATGTCATGAAAATGTTTGCAAATACAGATTTACACAAGAGTGATCACAAAAATATGCAAGATTTTTTCACTGGATCAGAAATAATTTAATTAATTTAATCAACTGGCCAATAGGAAAGTTAAAATAGCATCATGCTTTTTGGCAGTTTTTTTGGCAATAGATCAGATACATTGAAAAAAGGTAAAGGGAAAATGAAGAGAGTAGGAAAGCTCAGAATTCTGCGGTTGAACCTAAAACTATCAGCTACACTGCTGAAGCCTTTACATAATTGGATGTTTCACAAAGACAATGAGTCAAAATGCACAGCAAAGGAAGCTGTGGAATAAGCAAGGCAACTTTTTGAAAACACTCTGGCCTCAAACATACAGGAAACGTGTATTGTGCTTAAAAGTTGTATCTGTGTAAGGAAACCAACAAATTTACCGACATCTACTACTTCAGCCAAGAATGATCAAAACTACAACCACACAGACACACGCAAAGGCAATGTGTTGACACGTCTCAGAGGTATAAACTTATATATGTATATACTACGTCTTGTCTCTTGAACCCAATATTGTGAGATGAGTGTCTCGTCACACCTTTTGTGAGCAGTGAACACTGCACATACACATTCAGTGTGAAACAGCTTAGCATGGAGCAGCAGCGAAAATGCATTAGTTAACAGCTGTAGTAATTATCTGGCTAATATATCAGATTAATCTGACCACAAACAAACTGCTCCAGACCACAGGGCACCTAAAGAGGACTTGTGATTAGGAAGGTGTTGATAATGTTATGCTTGATCTGTGTATTTCTGCAACTGAAAGTGAGAGAGAATTTAAACGATTTAAACAATAATTTACACATGCACATGGACACACACACCTGAAGGACCTGCAGCCATGTCAGGAACAGATGATAATTTGTCCACATGTTCCTTCAAAAATGTGCATTCATCCTGAAGGAATTTGATTTCCACCTTTAGCTTTGCCACCTCAACTAAAAACAAAAACAAAAGAAAGTACAACATGTTAAGATGTAAAACCTTGTGCTGCTTGAGAAAATGTTTCAGGCTAATGGATAAATAAAAGAATCACACCGCTAATGTATGTATTAAGTTTGCTTTAGTTTAATAAATGGTTTCATTTATAATTAAATATAAATTATACAGATTCAGTTAGTCACATTTAAAGCTCACCTTCCGTCGTTTTTTCTTTCATTTTAAAATGTCTAGTTGTGGTCTCTAGTATGAATGAATGACATGTGAGCCGTTTTTGTAAAAAAAAAGTGCTCAGGTGTCTCTGTATAGCTCTTTTTTAATGGACTGTTTTAGGGGTGTGTCCAAAATGACTGGATTCCAGCTTTGCTCATGAATATTCATACATGCAAACAGAATGCAAATATCTCTCCTCTGATTGGCTAGGAGCACTGCGACGCCCCTCCACCGCTCTGCCGCTCACTGCCTCCCACCTCCTAACTGATGAGCGGTGATGTTGCGTCGCTTCAGCTCCGCCTCTGGGAGTTTCTCGAGCCAAGGTGGGCTGGTCTGTGAGTTTCTGCCTACGTAGGCAGAAAGATAATTCAAAATTCACCCGTTTTTCGGAGGGGGGGAGGGGGGATTTCTTTGCTTAGCTCCTGCAGACAATGGGGGCTGCAAAACAGTTTAATGTGCAGGTGTACACATTCAACTCGGAGAGACCTACTGTATTCCACAAAAAACAAGAAAAATCGGATTTTCGCGGAAGGTGACCTTTAACGTCCTTAATTCGGAACTTGGGTTGTCCACGGCAATCACTGAATTGATTAGAGCACGCAAATCGTCACAATTGTGCCTCACTTCACCACGCCAAACCACAGGCACAGCGGCCAGAAGCTCAAGTTCACCGGACAGAGGAGGGGTTAAGCAGGGCAAAGCGAAATAAAAAAAAAAAAGTTCATAGAGCTGCTAAAGTAACGTGCAGTAACGGGGTGTCGGAAATGGTAACGGCGTTATAGTTACAGTCATAGTAATTAGTTAGATTACTTGTTACTGAAAAAAAGTAACGGCGTTAGTAACGCCGTTAGTTTTAACGCCGTTACTCCCAACACTGTATATAAATAAGCTTTATTGTAAACGAATTAATAAAACAAATAGTTTCTAAAATAATGGAGTTAAAATAAAACATCTCTTTTTCCTTCACTACAAACAGACATTAAATCATGCCGCCTCCTGCTGTTCTGCTGTAAAACTCACCCGTTTAAAGCGGTTTGCGCTGTTAGATATTAAATGAAACGATGAGCAGAATTTTCTGTTTTGTCGGGTTCTACTTTAGAACCCCCTCCAGACTTTTCTGATAAAAGCTCATTTTATCCTGAACCTATAAAGTCCGCGCTCTTCAGCTTTCTCAACTCATTTTCCGCTCACGCACCGAACCTCCAGTACAGCTGATGAGACGCGTTTCTCTGGCTAAGGAGCTCATTTGAAGAAGAAAAAAAAACAGATAAAGCTATATTTAAATTACAGCACCTGTCTGTTTTTGCATTATTTATAATTTTATTCTTAATTTAAACGTCACCCATTTTTGTAAAATAATAGCTGCAGCCCTAATGTGAACATTTTATAACATTGTCCTCCCATGTCCATTCGTTTTCAACTGCATGGAGTTGAAGAAGAAATGAGCTTTGCCGTTTTGGAGTAACTATCTAAAGTTGTCACATTATGGAAGTCTTCTTGCACTCTGTTAAACATATTAAAATGAATAATTAATAGACTAACAGACTGCAACAAGTCATACATTTGTTAATTAGTAGGCCCCTACAGTAAATTTTATATAATAGCCAACATAATATTTCTACTATAAACATGAATATATAGTGTATATAGAACATATGTTATATAATGAATAAAATAAAATGTTATGGATAATACAATCTAAATAAAATTAATATTTTTTTTATTAACATATAGTGATATAGTAACATTAAAGTCACTATAAAATGCTAACCTTATTTTCAATAAATTGTGTGAAGTTTACAACTGTTGTTCCTCCTCTTACTAGTATGATTTTAAGCATGCCAAATAAATATAATACGATAGCATATCGGCCCTAAAAATCGGCAGGTCACATCGGCCATCGGCTGACTCTGACCACTAATGATCGGTATCGGCATCGGCCTTAGAAAAACCCATATCGGTCGGTCTCTATTTGGAATGCTGGAGGTGAGAGGGGAACGTCGAAGGCCAGTACTGAAATTGGTAAAACGACGTTCAAGAAGGCACCTGGAACGTATTGTGGAGAAATATGTGAAGCCTGGAAGTCAAGTAATCAGTGACTGTTGGAGGGCATATCACAACCTGCAGCAAAGAGGTTACATACACTTCCAGGTAAACCACCAGCGCTTTTTTGTCCATCCACAGACCGGGGCGCACACGCAGCACATTGAGCGTGCATGGCGCACCTACAAAGAAACTGTATACAGATACAGGGGTAACCTGTCAGAGATGTCACTGAGACAAACTCTACGTTTTATTGAGTGGGACTACTGGCTTGGAAGACAGCATAGACATGGACAAATTGGTCGCATACTTCATGACATTAAAAAAGTGTACAAGGTGTAAGGTAAACATTGAATATCTTTGTAAAACATATTACTGTAACGGACTGCTGTGTCATGTTTATATCTTTAACAATGTATGTGCTGTTGTGTAAATATTTTTTAACCTAAATGACTTTGATATTGAAATGTTCACAAAAATAAAAAATCTATTTTGTTAACCTTTTAAACACTTGTATTATGATACATCCAAAAATTATTTTTGTGTTAATATTTAAATAAGAAGTGATATTTGATATGTAATACTGCATGATCTGTAATTGGGATGTTACTGTTGTAGGGGCTATAGGTGTAATTTATATTATATACATATATTCAAATCATTCATTCTTGGTGAAACGTTATAGCATTTTAACATTTATTGTAATTAAATTTATGGTTTGGTGGAGCTGTTAACAACTCAGACATAATAAATGTGACCTTGACTTTGCACTGCTTTTTGGATGATGTCAGAAGCCAAAACAGTTGGAAACACACTGGTTTAATTAATAACAATGTTATGCATTGTGATCACTCATATAAAAAGATAAGTGCAAATATGTCTGTAATTACTATAGATGGCATACAAAATAAAGTATTTCACTCGAAAAAGACAGCCAGGTGAAGTATAGTCAACAATTTAGTGAATTGATATAAATAAGTATGTTATAAAAAATATATATATATTTTTTAAGTTACAATACCGGCTGCAGCAGTGCATATCTTGTTAGAGAAAATATGTAATGCATTTCCGGGTTTTGTTTTCACATTTTAAAAGACTTTTTATTGATGGCTTAACAGCTTATACAATAATACTAATATATTTATTGGCAACAAGTATGTTACAAAACCTAGTACAATAAAATATTGTGACATCACAAATCAAATGTAAAGATCATGCACCAACTATTTACATATATATATATATATATATATATATATATATATATATATATTATAAATAAAGTTATTGTTATTATTATTATTTTTTAGTGTAGGTAGGTAGGAACGAAGGTAGGACTAGGTACTGACTGAAGGACTTGATTATTTTCAGTACAAATCAAACGGTGGCGGATCGGGTAGTGACACGCTCTTGTACTTCCTCTTGATTGACGGGTTAAATCGCCACAATTCATATCTGATGCCTGTGCGCAGCAGGAATATAATTTGGATGCTGACGCGTTCCAAAATTCAGGGACTCGGGCTATACATAGTTGGAGAACGTGTGTGGGACAATATTAACGAGAGCCTGGGCGAAGAAGTTACTCATTTTCTGCGTTGTCGACTGCCAGGATCCAAAGAAGAGGCGGTTGTCCCAGTGCAGACAGAGACACAAATTCGCATGCTAAGAGCAGGTATTTTAGTATTTTTGCTAATTTAAGGCAAAGTTGCGACTAAATGTGCTGCCTCGTCCAAATATCTTACCGTAGCGCGCGATCGTAACGGTAAGCTAGATGGAGTACAACGTGAAAGGTTAGGTTATGTCGCTAGCATAAATTACACAAAGTTTAAGTCAACACTTTTTGTAAAAAAGCTTGTTCATTTTTCTGTTCCAATTCAAAGAAACTGACGGAGAAAAGGCTCTCATCTTGCTAACATTTTTCTACATTTTTAATCCCTTTTAGAGCAGTAAGCAAAATCTATAACTGAATTTACATTAAAAAAGAATTAAACATTTAGTAAACGCTAGTTAGCTAGCTAAGTTAACACACTAAATTGCTTCACGGCCTTCACATTTAAGGTAATTTACCGTTAGCTAACCTGTTGGACTGCTCAAAGGGCATATTCTTAGCCTAATTACCGACAGGTTTTGAGTAGTACATATGGTTTTGCTTGTGAAGTGTATTTCATATTTTAAATATATGCTTTAATAGGTAACGTTAAATATTTAAAATGATGTCAGCTTTATGCAAAAGTGAATAAAACTACCAATTTCTAATGACCAATAAAACTTGTTTCTTCATTAAAACATAAAATATATTTTATAATTTATATAATTTATATAATTATTAATATGCCACACCATATGTCTGTCTTATTGTAAAAGCATATTTCAGCATGAAAGCACGTATTTGTAATATGTAACATCGCCCTGTATCATAACTATATCTCTGCTGTTTGTAACAAACCAAACCGTATGAAAATCGAGTTGTGATTATTATAGTTGTATTTCTGCGCCTTCCTCAGTACAGATAAATACACTTGGGGCGCATGGGAGACCCATCCAATATGGGGGCAGGCTGCTACGCCAGCTCCAATAGACGGCGCCAGTCAATGTCGTGTCTATATATGTCTATGTGTCTCTCTCTCTCTCTCTCTCTCTCTCTCTCTCTATATATATATATATATATATATATATATATATATATATATATATATATATATATATATAAAAACAACGTTTTGAAATGTAATGTAAATGTAGTATTGATTATCACAAAAGGTCATGAACGTAAACATAAAAATTAAAAGTGTGACTAAGCATAGTAATATTTTCTTAAACATTTTGCCCTGATAAAGGTCTGCCAGGTGGAAATGCATTTTTGGTTTTGACAAGGCTTATATAGCTTTAAAGGTCACATAGGGTTGTTGTTGTTATTATCATTGGTATTTTTTTTATCAAATAATTAAAATGAATTTGTAAAAAATATTTTTAAGGATATAATTTCCAACACTTCAATCAAGATTATTTTGCATTAATTTCATAACTAAATGCTAGAAAGCCCGTGATTCCATATTTGCAGATTGTTGTTGTTTGTTGGGTAAATATTAATACATATTGACTGAACCCTATGCATAACTTCAGAGGGTTTAATATGTTCCCGTATTGTGTTACTTTCAAGAATGTTCAAAGCGGCCATTTTGTGTGTGTTATTTGCAAAAATGAGTCTCACACGTTCTAGTGTTAAACCATGTGATTGAAAATATAACACATTTTGAAGGATTTTGAATAATTGAAGGACCATCACAGTGGGTGGCTGAAATGACACCAGCCAGTACGTATGTCAAAAATATTTTTAAGATTAATTTTTTACAGCATCTGTAACAAACTTTCGTCACAGTTCAAATTCAGAGACACCAATTATGAATAGGCCTGTTATGATAATTCTGTCATGACCTGAATCATATTTGATAATCATGAAATCATCTAGACTCAGTGGTGTTTATTTGTATGTTTGTTCACATAATGGCGAACAATATTTTTGACAGTCGCTCAAAGACCAGTGCTTCATTAACTGTGACTACATATACAGTGTGGACTGCACTGTATATTAATTATTTTTTTGTCGTTGAAAAGGTATAATTGCTTTGTTATGCTCTTATATTACTGTCATGTCAGTGGAACTTAATTGTTTTAAAATGAAAATAATATGGTTTATTCCAATAATTTCTTTGATGATATATTGTACAAAAATAAATTGTTGAGCTGGCCTAATTTTTAGAATTCTTTGACATTGAACTGCATTTTTTATGTTGTTAATATTAATATGGAATTACAACGGAACAACTTTAAAAAAAAAAAAAAAAAAAAAGTTCAATTTTTTTTTTATTATACTGCATATTAATGTATTACAGGATGTACAAAAAGGCCTACAGTGCTATTGTAGTAGTCTTATGTGGTTTGTGTTCTTCTATAACAGCTGAGCCAGATCACCAGGCACGTGGAGAGCAACTGGCAGAGTCAGTCCACAGATGGTTTGTATTTGCCTTTATGTTATTAATTACTTTATTTTTTGTATTTCTAGTTTATGTTTAATATATTTCTTGACTAACTGTATGGTTACAACTCCCAGCTCATTAACCAACATGTTATATTTTCTTTTTTCTTTTGCAGCTCTAATATGGATAACAGTAGCTGTGATAGTGGAAGTGTTAAAGATTTGAGTAAGTAGTAGAGATGGACTATTGTGTGTTTTTGGGGTCCATAAATGATTTTTATGGTTAGTATAGATGCCACATTAACCCTTTCAGGTAAACTTTGTAATCCTTTGTAAAGCAACTTTATCAACTTTACTTGTTAAAAACATACACGATAAAAACACAGAGTAACTCTGAGAGAACCTGTGAATACCTATAGCTACAGAACGCACTACTGAAAAGTGCTGCTTATACAGTGCTCAAAACTCTGTTATTTTGAGCATGACTCCTTTAGCTCTTTTGCTGTAGCTGCTGTACTATTGGTGGTGGTTAAATGTTGTTTGCTGTTTTGTGGGAACAGAGCCATTTGTTATTAGTGAGTTTTGTCAACAAATAGTAAAAGCAATGAATGCAGGTGTTTAAGAGTTTTACCCAATTTATTTACATGTACATTTATGGCATTTAGTAGAAAGTCTTATCCTCTGTAATTTACAAAAGTAGCAGATACCCTATGATTGTATTTATAGTGCCAATGTCCTGTATTTAAGATACTCAGACATCAGAGATTACCAGTTTACACTTACACTATTTCTGGGCAGAATATATATACTGTATTACTAAACTATGCAAAATCATAAGCAGAGGGGATGATCAGAGTGGTCTAGCGTACTAAGGTGCTGCCCCTGTAAGTCGAGGGCCACTGGCTAGAATACCAGGTCGTGCTGCTTGTCGTCAGCAGCCAGAGTCTGTAAAAGTACAGTTAGCCATGCTCTCTCTGGGTGGTTAGATGATGCTATCATCACATCACTGTCAAGGTGAATTGGGAGGTGTTGGGGAGAAATTGGGATAAAGTAGAAGAAAAAATACAAAATAAAAAAACCTAAGAAGAGGTATAAGATAAGTAAAATAGTAAGAGCAGCTTTTTTTACATGTCAGTGCTCATCTTAAGTGCTTAGAAAAGACGTTGGTACTCTGGAAAAAAAAAAAACAAAGGATCAGTTGTGTGCTATCAGTTTGACATGGATATGCTGTGAGTAATTTGAAGCATGTTCTATGACTTAGCTGTTACCACCTTCGTACATTAGTAAAATGTTGTTGGTACACTTTCAAAACCCCTTATTACCATTAACATTACCATTAGACTATAAGTTTACAAACAAATTATTTATTCATTTACAGCTTGCCCTGCAGACACTCAACAAGTAAGAAAAAGAGATGAAGCACCCACTGCTACACTTCAATTTGAAAAACTGAGAGAACAAAGGAAAACATTGGTTGAGAAGCGCGACCAACTGAGAGCCGAGCTCAGCAAACTGGCAGACTCCGCTGTTGCAGCTTCTTCTGTCCGACCCCAATCCCAATCCCAGTGTGCCCCTCCTAATCAATCAGAATCAGGTTTGGGTCACATTTTATATATATATATATATGTGTGTTTAAGAATGGTAAGATCTGTGTAAGAATCAGTCACATGTAAATGCAGATTTTCTGAATTAATCTAGGGTCTTATACAATTGAACATTTTCCCATATAATTTACCAGTTAAAAACCAATGAGAAACACTACATTACAAATCATTAAGTAATAATAACAGGATTATATGAAAATTAAACAAAAAATATTGATGAGTGTTACGACTGGTCTAGGGATATAGGCCAGAAATGTTATAGTGGGGAAATGAGGAGTGTAAAAAGAAGAATTAACAAAAAGAAACACACAAGACAAGGCTCCAAAAACGTTTCAAATATCAAAAGTGTATTTACAATTATTTACAAACAAATAAGCCATCTCTCCAGGGGTAAGCAAGGCCAAAATAATAAACAAAACCCACTCTAACTCTACCCACAATTCTAACTAATCTAACCAAATGAAAAGCAAAGAAAATACAGAAACTAACCCTAACTCCCTAACTAACCATAAACAGGAGAAAATATATGTACAACACAAATGGCACTTACCCCCTTCCGGCACAAACACAGTGAACACAAAGTTAGGCCTCACACACAGGCCAACAAAGAGCACTAAACTAGCAACACACAGAAAAGCACACAGATATATCTCCCAACCAGCACACACACTAAAACACACAGCTCTAGTTCTCTCTCTCTCTCAAACAGCCAGTCAAAAAGTCCTCGGGATGGTGGATTTCCCGCCTTTTTTATTCACTTCCAGGAAGGGCTGGAGACAGCATCTAGAACAGCACCACCTAGGGACATGGAGGTACAGAGACAGAGAAAGAGAAAACAAAGAAAGCACAGGAAAAAAAACAGGCACAGCCATAACAATGAGTTTGTTTGTGATTTGTTGTAATCCCTTTGGTTACTAGTCTTTACAACACCTAAACATCTACAAGTACAATGAGAACTGACTCAACTATTTTTAGTTTATAAAAGTATGTAATAAAATTGTACGTAGAGGATGGACAATGTAGCGGACTTAATACATATTCTTTAGATTCAAAATGAATGAAAATGAAAATAAAAAAATTAAGATAAATATAATTGGGACACTCACTGAGGGGACAACCTATAGGGTTGGTAGAAGTTCACAATTTCTTTGTTGCAAAAGCCACCATTTACATTTGTCAGACAGATAATTGAGAATCCTGTCTATAGCATTGTAGGCAAAACATGTTTGGTATACTTTTTTTAAAAAAGAGAATGGCCAACCGTGTCAAAAGTTTTAGAGTAATCAATGAAGAGGACTGAGCCATATTTATTTACATTCATAGTACATAAAAGTTTATCTAAATTGATTGTAGTAGCAGAATTGTGCTTCATATAACAGATAATAAATGTGGGTACTGTGTTCTAAAATGACCAGAGATTCAAGCTTCACAAAGAAGGGATTCAACATACTCTTTTCTAATAATTTTTAAGTGTTTATGGTTATGAGGACTTTAGCCATCATATAGTTATTGTTTATGTGGAACACTTAAAAATGTAATGCATCATATTGAACTAGTAACGAATTACTTGAATGAATACCTTAGTAGTTACTGGTATACAGAAGGCAGTATGGGTTTTCTCACAGTTCACGTAAAGTAAAATCAGAAAAAAACATTTGCTTGTTTTATTTAGTGTGAGTAAAACATAAGTTACACAATGACAAACCAAAACCAGTGCACTGTAAAATATCCAACTTAAAAACATTTAATAACAATTTTCTTTTCAAGATCATTAAGCAAAAATCCATATTAGTCAAAACAAAAGTATGTTTTAAGTTTGCAAGAAAATATAGCAAGAAGTAGTTCCATGTTTTTGTTGTTCTATATTTTGTATAATGTTTTTACAGTATGCAATTCACAAGAATAACTAGAATACATTTACATGTTTAACTCCGTTGTGAAATGGTCTTGGGGTGTAGTGAAGCATGGTTACAAACAAATACAAACCTTTGTTAAATAGATGACACCTGTTTACCCCAGTATTCTAAAATACAGCCTTTTTTGAAGTTTATCCAAACAAGCTTTAGAATGGGAGCTACATGTAGCACTTTTTAAAGAAAAGCTAACAATTATAAAGAAGTTACATTAAAACACAAATTGTGTATGATTACATTGTAATGATTTTATCTTTAGATGAAGCAAAAAGACAAACAACAATTTCTTCATCATCATCAACATCTACGTCCACATCCACCTCATCGGCATCTTCATCCGAGAAAAAGAAATCCAAGAAAAGGAGAAAATACAACAAAAAGGATAAGAAAAGGTCTTTCACCAAAAGTAAGTTTTCCAGAGTTTAGATTGAGTGTAAATTATAGTATGTGTTTACATACCCTCTTATTGTGGTACAAATATTGATTTATGGGTAAAATCAAATTCAAACCAGTTATTAGCTTTTTAAATAATAAAGAGTACAATTACATGTTTATTTTGAGGTATGTTAAGATTTTGGAACTAATTAAAAATATTTAAAAACTGTTTTAGTCAGATTACTTTGTCCTATACATAACAAAATGCAAATATGCAGAAGAATTCAGGAAAGGAGAAAATACTGATTTCATAATGATGTAATTGTTGTATGTTGAAATGTAAATTGTTAAAGGTGTCATTTAATCTTTTTTGTGAAAAATTTTGATGTTCATGTTTCAGGCTGTTAAAGTTTGGTGGACAAGTGGGCGGGGAAGAATGACTAAATTTCAGCTCTTACTCATGAATATTCATGACATGCAAAAGTCTCACCTCTGATTGATTAACATCCCAATGGCCATGGGATGTAGCCATGATTACTAATTCACATGGTTTATGTGGACCCGGGTGCTTTTCCTGATCGACTCGTTTTTATGAGTATTTTCTTTTACTAGCTACTGCATACAGTGGAGGCTGAGGAACAGTTCCATTTGCAGAGACCTATTGGATTTCCCAAACAACATGTACTAATGTTTTTGTGGAAGGACACCTTTAAAAATGCTAATGCATATATAGCACTTTTAAAGGAAAAAGTAACCATAATAAATAAGTTACAGTAAAACACTAAATATGTGATTATATTGTAATGTTTTTACTTTTAGAGAAAACAAAAAGACAAAGAACACTAACTTCATCATCTTCATCATCGTCCACATCCACGTCATCATCGTCTTCATCTGACAAAAAGAAATCCAAGAAAAGGAGAAAATACAACAAAGACAAGAAAATGTCTTTCGCCAAAAGAAGTAAGTTTTGCAAAATTTATACTGAGTGCTCTTTAAATTATACTGTGTGTACCCTTTTGTTGTGGTTCAAATATTGATTAATGGTTCATCTGTATTTATTCTGTGTTTATTTATTCTTTATGCTTTCATACAAATATTACTTGAAATTTAGATATAGTTTGCTGTTCATTTAAGCACGTATAGAATTAATTCTGAATTAGGTATCTTTATCCTACAACACCTGCCACATGCAGTTCCCTATGTATTTTTTTGGAACCTAGGACTTATTACATATTATATATTGCTCTTTTTGTACTTTAAAAGTTTCGTCTGCTCTCTGTCACTCACTCACTCACAGATACAAACAAACACACTCTCTCTCTCTCTCTCTCTCTCTCTCTCCCACACACACACACTCTCTCGCTCTCTGTCTCTCTCATACTCTCACATGCAGCACAAATTTGAAAACTGTTTGTGGCTTTCTCACCATTTAACCGAGGGATATATGTATATCTGTAATTTCTGTTTTAAGTCAAAACCATCTGTGATTTCCCGTGTGTGCTCTGTGGGAAATTTCCTGACCTTTGTCCGCCACATGTAACCTGCAGGATATCCCATTAACATGATTGAGCTGTCACATTTATTTAAAAACAATATGTATGTTTATTTCCACAAGCACACACCCCGAATATCTATTATTAATACACCCACAATAATGATACGTTGAATAAATTTTTCTCACGTCTCCCAACAGTTACATTAATCTATTTGTTGTTACTTAATCTTACAATATGTTGTCATTAGCATCAACTACCGCACCTTTGACTGAAACCGAAATCTACAGATCTGAAAGTGTCCTGTTGTATCTGGTATCTAAGAAAATATGATGAAGTCTTGAAAACTTCTCAGAGTGTAACACTGCATCTGCCAGTTTGCCTTTTATTCATGAATCAACCTGGTACCATCTCTTTCCCAGACAAGCAATGCACATGCTCACAGCCATCCACATTACGTATCCAATCTTTTGATTAGTTTGTCCAGTCCACCTGGATCAGCATTGATTCTACAAATGGTCTACAATTGCACAAGAACCCATACCCATCAAGCTTAAAAGCATGTTTGATGTATACCACATTCTGGAAACCTCCCACACTGCCTGATGTTTTGGAGATTTTCTGACCCAGACTACAAGCAGTTTGGATCTTGTTAAAGTACCTTTGTGAATTTAGATTGATATGTGCAATATTTATCGAGCTACACATACAGAAGGTGTGTAACACGTGTATTGCAATATGCCTGATGTTTCAGTATGTAGTTGTAGAGGGTCCTGAAGGTGTTCTGCAATAAACCATCCCATGCAGTCTGAATATTCCTGCAAAATGTGCTGTTTAGTATTGTATCTGCTGTTTAATGTTTAGCCTTCCATTTTTTTGCAGGATAGGTCTAGCAATGTGACTAGCCTTGGCAGTACATCTGTCCTGGGGGAAATGACCCACAAATTTGTGTGTAGGGGCATTGTTTTCAGGGGCAGAATGCCATATCACCTTTGGTTTTAATAAGGTCCTGCCACGTGACCTGCCCCCCCAATTACAAATGCCTGGGGTAGTATTGGATGTGATAAACACTGCACCACTGCCACAAAATATGCAGGAAAATTCCATCTTAATGGAATGGATTATTGTATGTGTAGCTCAATATGTTTTGCCAGTATAAGTGAAATCTTTTATTCTTTATTTTTCCTGGAAACTTTATCTTTTTTTTGTATAGTGTATAGAGAGTATGTGTTGTTCTATTAGGGGCATCAGTCCTTGTATATTACTGGATACAATAACCGCATTTTATGTTTTTTTTTACTCATGTACACCAATATTTTTGGGTGTAAATATTTTTTATAGGCTGATATTTTTGCTGGTTCATTGTATCAGTAAAAAACTGATAGAGCGTTCTGATGTGATGACACCACTTGAATACAAGTCAGTTTTGTGACAATGATGTACCAAACTATGTGCAGTGCTGATGCCAAAAAAAATTATTTTGTATTTGTTGTGCAGTGACCACACCCGACCAGGTCATCCACAGATATGGGTATGTTCTAAAGACATACCAAAACTGCCTCTCTGTAAGACATGCCTTAAAAAAGCACCATGTGGAAAAGACAACAATGGCCTTGACAAGCATCATAGCAGAGGTAATGTATGTGCACTGCATGGTAAAAGGTTTTTCCTGTATTTGTTGTGCCACTATTCTTGCTGTTAACATGTAAGAAACTATTACAAGTTATGTACTGAATGATGTTTAACAGTTGTGTTCTGTTTTTAAAACTTTTCTATTCTTTAATACACTTCAACATTTCCAATTACAGGTGAAAATTGCTTCAGAGGGGGAAAACTTCCCTGTTCCTCTGTACAAAGAAGGGACAACCCTTAAGGAGTTCACGGTTAAATTAAAAAGATTGGTGGAATCCTGCCCAGCACTAAACAGCAAAATTGCGGAACTGAAACGTTGCAACAAACTCCTCCCGTTGAAGTGGAAATTCAGATAAATGAAAGTTGTTTTGTTTAAAATGTAAATAGTTCATATTTTTGATTTAGGAAATTAAAAAAAAATAGAATTTGATTTGACTGTATTATATGCTATAATATTGCAAAGTGTTTGGACAAGATTAAAAACAATACCTATCTAAATTTTCTAACATTTTTGGAAGCAGTCAATTTTGTATTTGTTTCGCCAATTACTGCATTTGCTGTGATTTGTTTGGCAATAAATATGCTACATTTTGTTCTGTGGTACATGTTTTTTATATTTCCTTGGTAAGACCAGGATTTAGACATTTTTCATTTTATTCAAATAATAAAACTGTTATATTAATGCCAAATAAAACATTTATATTTATTTATTTTTGCTGCAGTATTATATAACAATAGTGGTATTGTATCACCAAGTAACACTATTCAGTTCCTTACACAGTAAACTGACTAACATTAGTTTAGATATTTTGATGTTTAAATTTCATAGATAATATAGATAAATATATTAAATATACAAGTAATACATACTAGACGAACTGCCAAAGTGTTAGATCAACACTTTCAGTGTTACATTGGCAGTAATATTTAATTTACAGTTTAATGAATGTAATATATTGTGTTAAGATATTTGAATGTTTAATTTAACATATTTGATTTAATCTTCTTTTGTAAAGTTTTCTCTAAATGTGTATTTAGAGTAAGAACAGCAGAACACTGCACACTACATAATAATGTAATGTAAGTACTTACTGGGTACTTACAGAGTAAGAACTGTGGAACACTGCACACTACATAATACAGCCCGCTCTCTGTTGTTTCTGAGTACTTACAGAGTACGTACTATATACTTACAGAGTAAGAACAGTAGAACTCGGTGAAGTGTGGGTTTAAAGTTCTTTTTAGAACAGGGGTTATAAAAAGCAGCTTTACAGGACAAGGTGTGCACCAGGACTCCAGGAGCAAGACAAAGGCAACAACGGTGAGAAGAGTCGAGCAGAAAAGGACTGAAGATGGAAACCTATCCACCATTATCCATTACAATGAAACCTTGTGTTATCTGTGTATTAACAAATAAATTTCCTTTGAAATCTCAGCATTATCTTCTTATTCAAACTAATAAAATATATTAGAATAATAAGTCCTTTGGGTATGACTGGAATGAAACCTTTCTAACTATCATGAACAAAATGTCTAAATAACACACACACACACACACACACACACACACACACACACACACATATATATATATATATAACGCAATAGTTACTTTTACTGGTAACTAGTTACTTTTATAGTGGAGTAACTCAGTTAGTAACTGCCTTGCACTTTTTTGGAGAAGTAACTAGTAACTATAACTAATTACTTTTTCAAAGTAACGTGCCCAACACTGCTCTTTGCAAGGTTGTGTATTCCACACTTAACATTTCTACCATTCCTACCCATAGACTGTGTATAGCTGGACAGAGCATCGTCGGGGTCGGGGGCCCCCTGCTGTTCGGCTGCAGAAAGCTGTATAACCCCACCCACCCCCACAGGTTTCAATGGCAAAACAGAACAACTTTCAATCACGTTTTTGTCTAATATACTGTAATTCTACCTCCTTTATTTAAATGCAGCAGCTAGTGTAACCTCTGCTTATATTGTTACATTTTTATATTCCCACAGAATTCGTTTTTTAAAGCGTTATTCAGCTGTATTTAAAAAGGTGTGGTTATTGTAAAAAGGGCTGAGTTACACCTAGCCGGGGTGGGACCAATGACTGTATGGGCGGGACCAATAACAGACCGTCAGCAGAACCTGCATCATGTTCTTTTTTCCCCTTACGTCAAGCAGTAGACTAGTACTAGTAGTTTACGTTTAGCTAGCTAACTGTACTACCGTTATTATTTTTTATTAGCTAAACTGAATTTAGATTGTTGTATTAATAATGTCGTGTTCTGCTATAACAGACATTCTGGACAAAGTTCTTTGCAGTTTTTTTGGTAAGTTTGCTGGCTGTTTTCCCTCCACTCCTGTGTCTCTGTGCATTTTATTTTATTAATTATCAAGATCTTAGGCGAACCATTTAATCTCGGTTGGATTTTATAGCTATCTTAATTTGTTAGCTAACATTAGTGTAGTTATCTAACTAACTATATTCGCTAGACTCTGTAGAATTAATATTTTTACTTGGTCAGTGGCTTCGCCCGTCACCGGTGCGTGCGGCAAGCTGACCCAGATAGCATGAAGGCTCTGCCCGAGATTTGCTGATGTACGGCAGCACTGGTTTAGACTCTGCATAATCCGTGCAGAATTTAGCCAAATGTGCTCAGTTCGTCTCAGCGGCAAAATTAACTGAGCTTCAGTACCGGATTCGTCTCGTTGTTTAAAGCAAAAACTAGTCCTGGCATTCACTGCCGTTTGGTAATGTTTTTTTTCGCTGTATTTTATTCACTTCCACTTGCTACAAAACTATCATGTGGCTGGGTACACAGTTAATATCCATAACGTGCAGGAACTGCACTGTTACTATGAAAATGTGAATCTTATCGTGCTGCAGATAAGTTCTCTGCTCGGCTCGACTGGACTCCGCTCCGCTCGGCTCGGCAGACTGTGTGAGCTCTGTGGAGGCAGCCCTCAGGGGTGGGGTTATTTAAATGAGTAGGCTGTCTCTCCACAGTCTTTCTCCCTCATTTTTCTTCTTCTTTTAAACATTCCCTCAGTTCTCTTGTTAACCACGGTTTATTATTTAGATATGTTTTAATAACCCGACCTCAGTTATGTCGGCCCCGCAGAACTTAATGTATGAGACAGTGCTATCAGTTAATTCATGCTCTGTCATGATGGTGTACAGAATACAGACACTCACAGAACCAGTTAAGGATTTTATTGAAAACCCACAGGGTACAAAACAAAACAGTAGTAGAAGGTAGCAGATACTGTTAAGCAGATTCCAGGAGGGAGAGACCATTACCGGATAGTGAGGCAGTCCAATGGTCATACACGAGGCAGGCAGTATCAGAGGTGATCCACAATCAGAAACAATACACAGTCCAGAGTTCATACACGAAGCAGGCAGTATCAGAGGTGATCCAAAAACGTAAACGATAAGCAGTCCAGGTAATACACAATAATCCACAGAGTAGGCAAGGCAAAAATCAGAGTCGAGAAAACAAAAGCAAGGTCATACACGAGAAAACTGTAACAGCGAAACCAGGCAATACGCGGTGTGTGTGTGTGTGTGTGTGTGAACAGACCTTAAATACTACAGGTAATCAGTATTCAGGACTTCCTGGCCGGGACACGTGAGGTGTCACGTGATCGACAGAGTGTGTGATGTCGGTGTGTGGTGCATTCTGGGTGTTGTAGTTGATAGACTGAGAACCTCCGTTGGAGCTAAGTGTGGAAGGACAGGGAGCGCCTACAACACCAGACGTGACATGCTCATCCTTACAGTTATCAAAGTAATTCTGCCAGTCCTTAACGTTAAAACAATTTCTTATCTTTTCTGTGCTCTGCTCAGTCCATATATTCACAGTCTTTGTTGTTAACTTCACTTGTTTCAGATTTGTTTTATACTTTGGTAAAAGATGGATCACATTATGATCTGATCTACCCAGAGGTGGATGGCACACAACCTTATAAGCCCTTTTAATGTTCCCATAGTACTGATGCAAAGTCCGTGTAAGGCGGGTAGGACAGTCCACGTAGTGATGCAAATTTGGCAAAACAGCAGTGAGATCACATTTGTTAAAATCTCCTAAAATAAACATTGTCTGGTCTGCAGAACACAACACTGCCTTATTATATGTCTGCATAATCTTAATGGCAGCTCCTTCATAGTCTGGACCTGGAACATAAACCAATAAATCAGCCCGAACTCATGGGGAGATAAAAGGGCCTGAATGACACAGTCAGAATGACACACTCAGAAATGAGTTGCCCACTTTTCATCCACATACATACACAGTCCACCTCCGACAGATTTCGCTGCTTTGATTTTATCTCTGTCTGCTCTAACCAAGGTGTAGCCAGGTAAAGACACATTACTGACTCATTCTTCAGCCACTTCTCAGTAAAACACAGTAAATTACACTGTCTAAATTATCTCTCGTACCTGACTTTTGCAGATAAATCATCAACTTTATTACAACGTTCGCACGTTAGAGAGAGTCATTGATGGCAAAGGAAACGACTCACCTCATCTCCTGCACACCTCCTCTCTCTCCCCTTTATCCCCGTGTAGTTTCCTACGACTCTTCCGAATTTCCTCGCAGTCCTCCGCAAGTATAACACTTAAACTTGGGCCGGCGGCCTTCGCAGGGTGGAGAGAAAGCAGGTATTCCCTTGTGTAGGTGATCTGTCCCATGATAATAGATCCCCCAGCATTGTCCATTACAAAAGTAAGAAGGCACACAACCAGCAACACTTTGAAAAGATCCATGACCAAACAAAACAACTTACTGATAAAAAGAACAACACAACAAACAAACAAACATTTAGCCACAAGCTCACAGGGTCATGCAGCCGTGCCGGACTCCCAGAAATACTGCTCAGACTATGTGAGCTTCATGAAAGACATCATTGCTCATGGTAATGCAGAAAAGGAAGGAAGAGCTCATCAATCAACCAGTCTGGTAAATTCTCCACCATGTGGTGTACCACCCTCAAAAGCATGGGAAGAAACTTGTTGTCTTCGATTGTTCTGTAAGGTTCCAAGATACGTCACTGAATGACCACCTTCTTACTGGGCCAGATCTCACAAACACCTTGGTCACAGTACTTTGTAGAACAGTTGCTTTTTTTGTGATGTAGAATGAATGTTCCATCAATTCCATGAAAGGCCTAAAGACCAAGACTACCTGAGGTTTTTATGGTGGGAGAAAAGGGATTTAGGGTCACCAGCATCATTTTTTCGGATGAAAGTCTTTTTGGTGCAGCCTCCTCTACTGGCTGTGCTAATTTTGGTCTTAAACATCTAGCTGCTGAAGGTCAGGATTAGTTTAGCCCAAGAACCCTTAAACTCATCCAAAGGAATTTCTATGTTGACAAGGGTCTTGGAAGTTTATTGTCCAATGCTGAAGCAATACAGCTTGGCAGAGAAGCTAGAGCGCACTGCAGCAAAGGCAAGCTTAGGCTTCACAAGTTTATTTCAAGAGCCAGAAAGTGTTGGAGTCAATACCAGAGGAAGAGCATGCTGAAGGTGATAATGATAACTATAGTACCATGGCTTGAGTTGTCTGCAGTGGTAGTGTAACCCAGCTGTATTCTAGCCATTTAATGTAAGGTTACCCCTTAATTAAGCACTGCCCCTTTAAGAAAACTGCAGCAGTTTTTACACACACTCTACACACTTTTTGTCAGTTCTGTCTGCTTTACGGCAAAATCTCGCAGCTCCCATAGGAATGCATAGGCAGGAGAACACGAGGCTCAGACGATTAGGCGCGAAGGGAGAGAGAGGTCTGATAGCTGCAGCTAGCTCCAGCTGCCGTCATATTATTAACTCGTGTTTACTGATTCTCCTGCTAGGTGAGCATTGTCCGCTTATAGGGCATCCTAGTGCATAATTATGAAGAGCTTTATATGTTTTATTTGTTTCATAAAAATAGCACTAAATGTGTTTAAAAGTTCTGCCGAAGTACGTTCAGTTTAAGCTTGAAACTCCTGTTTATCTGCTCTGTAATAGTGGATTATATGCTCTCTACATGCTTTAAGCATGCAACTCAAATGTTTTGAGTACAATATTAAGTGTATTTTAATTACTAAAAATGCCTTTTATATGCTTTAAATATAAGCATTTAGTTCCAGAAGTTTTGGTTAACATATTAAGTGTTTTATTAACTTTAATCGCTCTGTTTATGCTTTAAATAGAAGCATATATTTTAAGTGTTTTGAGTGAAATGTTAAATGTATTTTAATGACTTTAAATGCTCTTTATATGCTTTTATATAAGCATTTAGATAAAGGGTTTTAAGCGAATTACTAGAGGTATTTTCTAAAAGTTCTAAAAGTGTATGTTTGTTTAATAAGCTTATTGTAAAACAGTATTTGGATATTTTCATTTTTATTAATGTGTACTTATAGATTGTGTTCTCTGTATAAATTAAACTCTGCTCAGACGATTAGGCGTGAAGGGAGAGAGAGGTCTGATAGCTCCAGCTGCCCTCATATTATTAACTCGTGTTTACTGATTCTCCTGCTAGACTGGTGGTGTGCTCAAGCTAGTTTCCACGCTGAGAGAGAGAGAGTGAGGGAGAGTGAGGGAGAGTGAGACGGCCGCATCTGCTCTAAACCTTTCTTGGATCACTTAAGTAAACTGAATTGAGTTTCTATATATATATTTTTTTTGGGTACCCAAATAGGTTTTTTTTTGTGGATTTTCCCTTCAATTTTTCCTCCCGGAGTACGAATTGTTCAAGGACTGTTCCAATCCCTTTTTTTTGTCTGCTTCACGAACACTTAAAGGAACTGTTCTCTGGAAAAACAAATATAGTTTTCAAGGTTAAAGAGCTCTTACATTTTGTTCAGTGAATATATATTTATATTTGGGTTTAATCACATTCATACAAGGTGAATTCAGGGAAGTGTGACTGTGTACATTTTATATAAATATATGTATTTTTTTTATTTTTATACACATATTATTTTCATAAGTGTCTCTATATTGGATTACATCCAAGCCATTAGTGGCGCTATTACACTCCTGAGTACATAAAACCTATATGGATGTATAAAAGACTTTTTAAATTTGAATTTAAAAGCTGTTTGACCAGTGGTAGGATGGTCCCCCCTCAAATGTGAGTCTTGGTCCTCCCAAGGTTTCTTCCTCCTCCTGCAGCTCTGAGGGAGTTTTTCACTGGGGGTTCTGTATTCTGTATTTTCTATGTTTAATCTTTTGCCTGATTCTTTGTCCTGTAATCATGTTTCTGTAAAGCTGCTTTGTGCCAACACCTGTTGTAAAAAGCGCTATACAAATAAATTTGGTTTGATTTGATCTATATATAGGAAATGTAATTGAAATATTTTACACATTGCTGAGAGAAAGAAACACTCCAGTCCACTAAACTCTTATTAAGTTGGACACAGGTAGTACACTGCTACCGACCCAAAATAAATGCCCTTCACTACCAGTTATATCAGTTTCTTTTGTGGCTTATTTATTTGGCTTGGAACATTTTAAAGTTTGTTACAGTAGCAGCAAGAACAATATCATGCTCAGAAACAAGCTTGAGAGACAATCTGCAATAATTGTTCTGGACCAACTCAAAGGTCGTACATGGATATATAAACAATGATGCCAGACATTTCCATGTGTTTGTAGCAAACAGAATCCAGAGAATCGATTCTGCTGCAGATCCCAAGCAATGGAACTTTGTATGTCCAGCTGATCATGGTATGAGAGGCCTAACAGCTTGTGAATTCAAACTGGTTCACTGGGCCAGACTTTCTGTAAAAAAGAGAGCTGTAGGAGATTAAAAGGTGGGAGAGGTTAATGACAATGTTCCAGAACTTCGAAAGATTTAACACAAGGTGCTAAACACAGAGGCAGAGGAATACAGGACATTGTTAGACCGCCTGACAAAGTTTTCTGACTGGAGAAGAGCTGTTAAGGCCATTGCTTGTCTTAAGCGCTTTACTAAACACATCAAAGCTAAACTAACTGAAACTACAAGTGTTGAGAAAAGACAGGAAGCAGAACATTTTGTAATCAAGTTGGTATAAAAAGAAGCATTCAGCAGTAAAATCAGTTGATTGACAAAGCAAACAAGCTCTACACAAAGTCCATTTTTGGATGAAAATGGCATTTTCAGAGTTGGAGGGCGTTTGACAAGATCAAGCCTTCATCCACATGCCAAAAACAAGCCGTGTGTTCTCCTTACTTTACTTATAACGCACGGAGAAGTTTCACCATCAAGGTAGAGGAATGACTATCAATGAATTGCGCTCTAATGTAATATGGGTCATTGGACGCAGCAAAGCAGCTCCCTCACACATTTACAAGTGTGAAACATGCAGGAAATGTATAGAAGAAACACACAAGATCCTAAGTTGGCACATTCGGGCCATTCTATGTGAAGGAAGCCTGAAAGGAGCCGAAAAAAATATGGCCTTCTCTTTACTTGTATGCAGTGGCGTGCACAGACATTTTGGGGGGCAAGTGCTCAGGGGAGAAAAAGGGCACTTTTTAGCGCATGTGGAACACTTCATTTAAAAAAAAAATTACACACACATGTTGAATGAAATTTTACTTTTATTTGTAACATTCTCTAAACGTGAGTTTTCAATGGAAAAATGTCACACCACCAACTGATAAAATACATAGTAGTTTGGTGCTGTATGAGACATTTTACTGCACAACAAACTGATTTCAGGTTGGGTTTAGAGGGCAAACGGTAGGATTTTACTTGATGTGTATGTTACCTGGCTGGTGGGACACGGGGGGGGAGAAGAAGCCTATCTGTTGCCGTGCGTACTGTGCTGAAGACTCACTGAACTGAACTGCTGCTGCAGCGCGCGACCGCGCGGGGTCACATGACAGAGGAAGAGAGAGGTCGGGTGTGTGTGAGCTGATTTCAGGGCATTCTGTTTTCACTCGTTTTTAATCGCTCAGGTTTTTAAAAGATCATTTCAAACCGGCCTCAGTAAAATCTTAATAATAATAATATAAAAAAATTAATTAAAAAAAAAAACGAAGTTTCAAAAGGGCACTTTGGTTGATAAAGGGCAGAGTTGGTGGTGCTTTAGCACCTGATGTCTATGTCTGCACGCCTCTGCTTGTATGTGTTCACAAGCTATACAAACGCTTGATGACTTTACCAAGGAAGCATTTATTTTAATAGCACACGTTTATTGCAATCCGTGGAAATGTCAGACAGCGGAGATGTGATCAGAACAATAAAAAAAGGTCCTAACAGCAATCTTGATCAGTCTGCTAAGAGACTTGACAGTTCACTGATAAATGAGTTTAACTGCCATAAATATAATTTGACATTTGTTTATTACGTTTTGTCACCAAGATGGCGGCGCGTGCACACGCTGTGGCTTCTCTCTCTCCCAAGGAAACAGCGTTTTCGTGTTTTTTGTCTCGTAAGTCGCAGTGTTTTTGTACGTCTTTGTCGTGCGTTCACATCCTGAAACACACCTACAGCCGTGAGTTTCTGCTTGGAGTCGGCAGAAACTCACTGAAACACAGAGACTGCTGTGTTTATGTTTTCACCGAAACCTGGCTCAACAACAGCGTCCCGGACCACGCCGTTCAGCTGGAGCGGCTAACATGCTATCGGGCGGACCACGGAGGTAAGAGCCGCGGCGGCGGACTCTGTGTTTACATCAGCGATGCTTGGTGTCGGAACGTTGTTGTGGTCTGTAAACACTGCTCACCGGTAGTGGAACTGATGATTATCAAATGCCGTCCGTTCTATCTACCGAGAGATTTCTCCGCCGTGCTGATCGCTGCTGTTTACATCCCTCCGACCTCCAACAACAGCGTGAGGAGTGAAGCACTGAATGAACTGTACCAGTACATCAGTGAGCAGCAGACAGCACACCCAGATGCTTTTCTCATTCTGTCTGGAGATTTCAACCATGCAGACCCAAAGAGTGTGTTTTCTGGACTTTTTAAACACATAGACTTTCCAACCAGGGGAAACAACATATTGGACCAGGTCTTCACCACACACAGAGGAGCCTACAGAGCCTCCCCCTCCCCCACCTGGGAGCCTCTGATCACCTCACCATTATGCTAATGCCAGCTTACAGACCACTGGTTAAAGTCTCCAAACCAGTTCTTAAGCAGGTACGAGTATGGCCAGAGGGTTCCTCAGAGGCACTTCAGGACTGTTTCAGCACAACAGACTGGAATATGTTCAGAGAGGCTGCCACCCACAACAACTGCACGGACATTCAGGAGTACACAGAAACTGTCTCTGCCTACATCACCAAGTGCACTGATGATGTAACCGACCTCAAGACCGTCACAGTTCGAGCGAATCAGAAACCATGGCTGACAGGAGAGGTCCACAAGCTCCTGAAGGCCAGAAATGCAGCCTTCAGAACAGGTGACCAGGCAGGCCTGAGGACAGCCAGGGCCAACCTGTCCCGCGGGATCAGGAAAGCTAAAAGGCTGTACTCAAAGAAGATTTCCCAACGTTTCAGTAACAGCAGAGACACACAGAACCTGTGGCAGGGTATCCAGTCTATCACAGGCTATAAACCACATCCACAGACCTGCGACAGCGACACATCTCTGCTGAACGACCTGAATGGGTTCTTCGCAAGGTTTGAGCCACTCAACAACACACCCGCCCAGATATCCATCCTTCCTCCTGGTGACCAGGTGCTGACGCTATCCCCAGACAGTGTGAGGAGAGCATTCAGCAGGATCAATGCTCGGAAAGCTCCTGGGCCTGACAACATTCCTGGTTGTGTGCTGAGAGACTGTGCCTGGGAACTCGCAGAGGTTTAACTGACATCTATAACACCTCTCTGAGTCAGGCGGTGGTTCCCACATGCTTCAAAGCCACCACCATCATCCCTGTCCCAAAGAAGGCATCGCCATCCTGTTTCAACGACTATCGTCCGGTTCCACTCACCCCCATCCTCATGAAGTGCTTCGAACGACTAGTCATGCATCACATCAAGTCTTCGCTCCCCCCCTCCCTGGACCCCTACCAGTTTGCTTATCGGTCAAATCGCTCGACCGATGATGCCATCTCCACTGTTCTCCACTCAGCCCTCACACACCTAGACAAGAAGAACACCTACGTCAGAATGCTGTTTGTTGACTTCAGCTCAGCATTCAACACAATCGTCCCCCAACAGCTCATACACAAACTGGACAGTCTGGGGCTGAGCACTTCACTGTGCAACTGGCTGTTAGACTTCCTGACTGGAAGACCACAGGCAGTGTAGGTTGGCAGCAGCACATCCAGCATCACCACACTGAACACAGGGGCTCCTCAAGGATGTGTGCTGAGCCCCCTTCTGTTCACTCTGCTGACCCATGATTGCACACCAGCACACACCTCCAACCTCTTCGTCAAGTTTGCGGATGACACGACGGTGGTGGGTCTCATCAGCAACAACGATGAGTCACACTACAGGAGCGAGGTGAGCCGCCTTGCCTCCTGGTGCAAACACAACAATCTCTCTCTGAACACAGAGAAGACCAAGGAGATTGTTGTGGACTTCAGGAGAACTCACACACAGCACACTCCTCTGTTCATCAACGGAACTGCTGTGGAGAGGGTGAGCAGCACCAAGTTCCTGGGTGTGCACGTCACAGAGGACCTCTCCTGGAGCACCAACTCAGCATCACTGGCCAGGAAGGCAAATCAGCATCTCTACTTTCTCAGCTGAGAAGAGATGGAGCCCCCACCCCCATCATGACCACCTTCTACAGAGGGGCCATCGAGAGCATCCTGACCAGCTGTTTCACCGTGTGGTACGGGGCCTGCACAGCATCCTGCCGCAGGACCCTCCAGCGCATCGTGAGAGCAGCTGAGAAGATTGTTGGCACCTCTCTCCCCTCCCTTCAGGACTTGTACAGCTCCCGCCTCACGCGGAAAGCCCTCCGTCTGGCAGGAGATCCCTCCCACCCACTACACAGCTTCATCAGCCTGCTGCCATCAGGGAGGAGACTGCGGAGTCTCGGGGCGAGGACCAGCAGACTGCGAGACAGCCCCATCCATCAGGCTGTGAGGATGCTGAACTCTCTTCCTGCTCTACCCCCATCCCAATCCTGCCCCCAGCACACACTCACTCAGCATCCTGACCCCCCACTAATACAGTACTGAAACTCTGCACTATAATGCACAAAGTACTGGTCCCTTCCAAAGGACTTGCACTACACACCCAATACCTGCACTACTGCTATACTTGCATTGTCAATACGCACTTTAATTCCACTTTAATTAAACTGTGAACTTTAAGAACTTACGCACCCATTCACTTTACCAGCCTTAAGCTATATACCATATACCATATACCCTATTTGCACTACTGTTATATACTATTTATACTGTCATTCCATCAATATTGCATTATTGTCTTACGTATGTTTATTGTGTCTTGTTGTTTTGTACATATAGTGTCTCCCACTCTTTTATATTATATATCTATTTCTTTTTTTACTTATATTTATATATCTATTTCACCCCCACACTACTGCACCTTGTTTTTGTCTCATGTATGTCTATTTGTGTCCCTGTTGTATTGTACCCATAGTGTCTCCCATTCTCCTTTATTATATCTATTATCTGTACCTGCTGTAAAATTGGGAAGGAGAGTAACGTAATTTCAATTCTCTGTATGTCCTGTACATATGCAGTATTGACAATAAAACTACTTGACTTGACTTGACTTTTGTTAAAATCATTATTTCTTTATTTAATTAATTTTTTGAGTGTACTGATTTGATATTAAAATTAAAAGGAACTATTAACTATTATATTAAAAGGAACTATTTGTAGGAATTAAGTTGCAACCTGTGTTGTGCACAGAGCTTTTGTTAGTGCTGTTTTTTTTCTTCTGTGAGACGCTCGAGTCTGGAGAAGCTTCTTAAACTGTTTAAAAGTAGATTTACATTGACTGTATAGAGGTTTCTTCATTTTTACTTTAGCTGTATGCATCACTGTAACGTGTGCTTGTTTTATACACTGTGTATTTAAACAGTTTGACGGTGGATTAAAGAAGAGTGAAGTGCAAGCACAAAGAGTTCAATTAAATCCATCAGTAATCAAATAACTAAAGTGTTGTGCGTTTCCTGGAGGGAATGATATGTACTGTAATCTTTTTCATACTGCCTTAGAATTTTTTTTAAATGGAGCTTTCATGCCATCACTGTGTACTGATAATGACATACATATATACATAGACTCCGCATAGCGTAGTGGCTGGCACCAGGAGGCTGGCTATGCAGAATCTATATATATAAGTATATATGTATATATATATATATATATATATATATATATATATATATATATATATATATATATATATATATATATATATATATATCTGTCACAGTACACAGTGATGGCGGTGCTCGGAGCTAAAGTGAATCTTTGGATTTAATAACTGGTTGATCCTCCTTTGGCAGCAAAAAAACTCAACCAATCGTTTCCTGTAGCTACAGATCAGACCTGCAGAACGGTCAGGAGGAATTCTGGATCATTCCTCTTCACTAAACTGTTTCAGTTCAGCTATAATATTATGGGATATCGGGTGTGAATCGCTCTCTTGAGGTCATGATGCCACAGCATCTCAACTGGGTTGAGGAGGTCAGGACTCCTCAGAAGGCCCAGTATTTTCTTCTGTTGAAGACGTTCGTTGTTGATTCACTTCTATGTTTTGGGTCGTTGTTCTGTTGCATCATCCATCCTCTGTTGATCTTCAGTTGGGGGACAGATGATGTTAAGTTTTCCTGCAAAATGTCTTGGTAAACTTGTCTTGGTAAAAAATATTTTTTTCCGTTGATGATGTCAATCCTTTTTGCAAACTTCAAACATGCAGCAATGGGTTTTTTTGGACAGCAGTGACTTCCTCTGTGGTGTCCTCCAATAAACTTAATTTTTGTTTAATGTTTTCCTTATTGTAGATTTGTCAATAAAAATGTTAGCATGTGCCAGAGATTTCTGTAAGTCTTCAGCTGACACTCTAGGATTCTTCGTCACCTCATGGATCATTCTGCACTGTGCTACTCCAGTCATCTTTACAGGTATTTAAACAGGCCCAGACGCTGTCCAAGGAGGTAATCTGCTCTGGCCCCATCCCAATGAGGCGTGGAGATGAAGCTTACAGCAGGCTTTCTTCGCTGAACTGCTGGATGTCCAAGTGGTGTGCAGAAAATCATGTGGGCTTTTTAGATAACTGGCTACAGTTCGAGGGCAAGCCTGGTCTTTTAGGTAGGGATGGTGTCCACCCCACTCAGGAGGGTGCTGCCTTACTTTCATGCAGCATAGCTCATAGTCTTTTAGCTAGTCAGCAGAGTAGTGTTAGAAGCTGCTGACAATCCAGAGCCGGGACCAGGCCGCAGACAGAGAGGCTTAACCAACCGTCTGCGAGCTGCAAAGAGACGTTACCAAGATACCAGTATATTCAGACTGTGTCTGTCCCCCGAGTCAAACAAAAACGTCGAAAAACTCAAACAATCAATCTAAATAACTTGACATATTTACTTTATTCCATTGGATTCAACCATTTTTTTCATTTTAGGCTGATTTTTGCCAGTTATATTATGGAGACATGTGACTAACAGGGACCCCCCAAGAGTGTATTTGTGTGTGTGTGTGTGTGTGTGTGTGTGTGTGTGCAAGAGAGAGAATGAGAGTGGCCTTCTGCCTTTGATGTAATCAAAAACAACTACAAAAAACTATTAGTATGTTTATGCACCTGGCTGCTTTCACATGGAGTTTGGCTGAGGGGTCATTTCATAGTGAGCAGAGAAGAAGAAAGACCTGCAGGAAAAATAAAGATACGTTTCAGTACAGAGGAAGCATTGGAAATGGTCATGCAGCCTTTATCTACCACTGAGCTGCAGGAATCTTCTAAAGAAGACACAAGCTTTGATTAGGAGTCTGAAATCGAAAGGTCACTGGAGTCCTCAATTCCTGAGAGTGCCTCTGACCCTTCCTCTGAAAATAAAGAGGACATTGAGGATCCTGTCCATCCTAACAATGAGTGGACAGCAAAAAATCGGCAAGTTTGGTATCCATCTCATTCCAGGACACTGCGCTACATTCAGGCACCCAGTGGCATGATTCCAGCGCCCACAAGATATGCCATAACCAGAATCCATGAGTGGCATCTTCTTTTGGCCTTTTCTTCACTCCTGACATAATCCAGCTGATTTTTACAAATGACAAACCTGCATGGAAGGCGTTCTGTGTAGGGACAGAGTGATGAAACAGAGATCAGAGCATACATGGGTCATCTCATGCTGGCAGGTGTGTACCGGTCCGAAGGAGAATCTACCCCCTGCCTGTGGGATGACCAGAATTGGAGACAAGTCTTCAGAGCCACAATGTCCCACAAATGATTTCAAGTGATAAGTGCTAGCCTCCGATTCGATGATCAACTCACCCATCCTTGTCGACACAAGGAGGACAAGCTTTCTGCTTTCCATAATATGTGGAACAAGTGGGTGCAGCATTCACTGTTCACTGCTGTGGATCCCTCCTGGAACCAGCAAAGAACATACATACAGAGGCTGTTCTTAGAGGAGCTGGGGAAATCCATGGTGTCTTCAGAGATAGACTTAGAGAAGTCAGCCCTCATCTGTCCCCAACCTTCATTAGGACCACTATGGGCCATTGAGCAAAGGCTCTAACCCCCAGTTTCTCCCCAGGCACCTTACATGGCTGCCTCATGCTTCACATGTGTGTATTGTTGTGTTACGGTTAGGGGTTAGAGTGAAATTCTAATTCCATTGTACATTTATGACAGCAATGAAAATGACAACAAAAGTGTTCTTTCTTTCTTTACTTCTTTCTTTCTTTCTTTCTTTCTTTCTTTCTAAACTGAACAGAAACACACACACACACTCACACTGTCTTGGGGGTCCATAATATAACTGGCAAAATTACAAGTTACAATTTCATTCATCAGCCTAAAATGGACAAATGGTTGAACCCAATGGAATACAGTAAATATGTCAAATATCACTACTTTTCTTTAAAATGAAATACTAAAATTTCAAAATGCATGTGAGATCAAAAAATGTGGTTTCAATGGAGGTCAATGAGGCATTTTTGGCCACGAAGGTGTCCAGTGGGAGTATTTCGCACTACATAAAAAATAATAATGCAATCAAGTCAATTTTGTTGCTAATTTTTGACATATTCAAGTAAACTGTCATTTAAAAGGTTAAAATCCTGGAAATTATTGAATATTTGATCATTTTGATCAGGGCTGAAGTTGATTAAGTGATTTGTAAAAAAATAAAAATAAATAAGCAAAAAAAAAATTGACATATGAGGATTGTATTGCTGATATTTATTGTGTATTTTATTATGACTTTTGCCACGAAGGTGTCCAGAGGGTGCAAAATTTGAAATCTGGCACTACATAAAAAATAGTAATGCAGTTAAAACAATTTTGTTGCTAATCTTTGACATATCCAAGACTCTAATTTCCACCAATGCCCCATCTGTCTACTGTTGGTTTTATGGAAAATAATAAATCTTTTGTGTTTTTTTTGCAAAAAAATAGCAATAATTCAAATAATTAAACATTTAAAGGGTTAAAATCCTGAAAATTATTTAATGTTTGGTAGTTTTGAGTAGAAAAATAAATAAAATAAATGAATGTATAATGATTTAGGAGCAGTTTTTTGGGGCGTGTACATTTTTGCCATGAAGGTGTCCAGAGGGTGCAAAATTTAAGGAGGGCATGAGGGTTAAACCAACTTGAGTTTATTGTCACTGTTATGCCGTGTAGTGCATCAATGAAACAGACACACACACGGTCCGCGTGGGTTTAGACTCAAACTTTTACTGAAGCACGCCCCGTACATTCCTCGTCTTACAGGTCACCCGTCTGTCTCGTGCCTTATGGGTAATGTAGTACATTAAAGCAACACATAACAACACATCTCCCCCCTTAAAAAATTTTTCTTTTTTTTTCTTTTTTTTTAAACCCAACTAAGACGTAATGTACTTTGCATTACTTTACTCTAAATGCTCCGTTTTAAACATCCTCAATATCAACATTATGAACTCTTTTACACACAGTCACAGTCTCTAGCGTTCAGCAACTTTCAATGAGGTTCTTGGGAGGCTGAACCATGCGCTTTGGCCTGCACGGTGTCTTGGCAGGAGAGCAATGGACAGTTGCTGGCACTTCCAGTTCCACGGTATGCTTTAGGGTGTTGTCTCCGGCTTGTCGGGCTGATCCACCCCTGTCTGGATTGACATTTGTGGCTTTAGATCGACACGATTTCTTCTCAAAGACCCTCCATACTCTGTCTGAACTTCGTAAGAGCGTGGTGCCACCTCTTTTTGCACTGAGCCATGCAGATTCCAGACACCTGTCACATGATCTCTGATTCTGACATGTTCTCCGGGTCTTAATATGCGCAGTTTCTTTGCTCTTTTGTCATGTTGCTGTTTTTGTTTCTCTTTGTCTTTTTCTTTGTCAGTTTTGATCTTGTGTGCTCCTTTGGGTGTCGAGAGATTCTCATGCATGGGCAGATTGGTTCTCAGGCGTCTTCCCATTTGGGCTGGGGACAGGCCGTTCTGCAGTGGCGCACTTCTATAGATCATCAGGCTGTGATGAAAGTCTTCCTTTCCATCGTGCGCTTTCTTCATGAGACCTTTGACAACTTTGACGGAGCTCTCTGCAAGGCCATTGGACCTAGGATAATGTGGGCTAGATGTTATGTGCTGAAAACCCCATTCTTTTGCAAAGTCAGCAAATTCACTGCTTGCAAATTGTGGACCGTTATCCGATATCAGTTCAAATGGGACTCCATGTCTTGCAAATACAGTCTTCAGGAACAAAATGACTGCCTTGCTAGATGTTGTTTGCAAGGTCGTGACCTCAGGGTAGTTTAAGAAGTAATCCGTCACCACCATATGGCTTTTTCCATGGCAGTCGAACAGATCCGCTCCTACTCTGTAGAATGGTCTACCTGGCACAGGGTAAGTTATGAGGAGTTCTGGCTGCTGTTTTGATCGGTAAGTCAAGCATACTTCGCATGAGGCTGTGGTCAGGCCAATGTCTTGGTTCATTCTCGGCCAATACATGACTTCGCAAGCTCTGCGTTTACACTTTTCTTCCCCCAGGTGCCCTTCATGTATCTTCCTGAGCATGTCTTTGCGCATTGAAGACGGAATTACAAATTTGTTACCCTTGAATACAATGTTGTCGACCACCGTCAGCTCTGTTTTGCAGGTCCAGTAATCTTGAACTCGCTGTGGACAGTCGCTCTTGTGTTCGGGCCAGCCTTGTTTGATCATCCTCTTAAGTTCTGTCAATGTCTCGTCTTTTTCAGTCTCTTGTCTGAGTTGTTCTGATCTTTCACTTGACACATGTCAACATATGCTTGTATGTCAGCACATTTTTCTTTGTCTGGTTTTTCATGTTTGTCAACAGCCCGTGACAATATGTCAGCTGCATACATGTATTTTCCTGGTGTATATGTCAATTTCACGCCGTATTTCTGCAGTCGTATTAACATACGCTGTATTCTCAGAGGACAGTCAGTCAATGGCTTGGACATGATGGCGACCAATGGTTTATGGTCTGTCTCTGCTTCTACAGTCTGCCCATATACATACTGATGGAAACGTTCACATGCATACGTGGTGGCCAACAGTTCCTTCTCGATTTGCGCATAATTGACCTCGGCGCTGGTGAGGGCTCTTGATGCGTAGGCCACTGGTTGCCATGTTTCCTCGTGCAACTGTAGAAGGATGGCTCCGAAGTCATACTGAGAAGCATCAGCGGAGATCCTTGTCTCTCTTTTGGGATCATAGAACCTAAGCACTGGCTCTGAGGTGAGTATCTGTTTCAGGTTCTGAAAACACTTCTCTTGCTGTTGTAGCCACATCCACTCATTTTTCTGCTCCAGCAGCATCCTGAGTGGAGCCGAAATGGCAGACAGCTGGGGTATGAACTTAGCTAGGTATGTGACCATCCCTAAGAACCGCCTCAACTCGTCCTTGTTCTGGGGCCTCTCCATATTGACTATGGCTGACGTCTTTCTCGGGTCAGGACTCGCCCCTTTCTCCGACACAACATCTCCGATGAACGTCAGAGACTTGACTGCGAATTCACATTTGTCTCTGTTTAGCTTCAGGTTGACACTTCGTGTACGCTCAAGCACTTGTCGTAGCCTTGTGTCATGTTCCTCTCTTGTGGATCTCCACACTATCACGTCATCCATCATGGTTGTGACTCCTGGAATGTGCTCTTGTGATAGACCTCTGGAGCAGATAGGATTCCATATGGAAGACGGAGGAATCGGTATCTTCCTTCTGGCGTGTTGAAAGTACAGAGCCTTGAACTTGCATCGTCGAGCTTCATCTGCCAGAAACTAGAAGACGCATCGACTTTACTGAACCACTTGGCTCCTGCGAACTGAGACATAATCTCTAAACGGGTTGGCAATTTAAAATGCTCTCGCTTGACTGCTTTATTCATATCTCTGGGATCCAGGCATATGCGTAATGCACCATTGTTCTTTTGTACAATGACGAGGGAACTCACCCAATCTGTCGGTTCGTTGATTTTCTGTATAACTTTCAGCTTTTCCATTCTTGCTAATTCATCCTTCAGTTTTTCTCTCAGTGCAAACAGAACTTTTCGGCATGCGTGAACTACTGGTGCAACTGTTTTGTCCACATGTATTTTGTGTTCACCTGGTAAGCAGCCTAGTCCCTCAAAAACATCCTTGAACTTAAAGTGACATTAAAGTGTCTTGGTCACTGTTGTCCGTGTCGGTGTTCTGTTTGTCTGTTGTCTGAGACGCCACCATAAACACTCTTTTCACGAGATTGAGTTTCTCACATGCTGTTAAACCCAGTATTGGTTGCACTTTCTTTTCAACGATCAGCAACTGTGCCTTTAACATCTGGCCTTTGCGTTTGAATGTAGCTATACGGCTGCCTTTAACTGGCACACTTTCTCCGGTGTAGCCTGTCACTTTCACTTTCACTGGGTGTATCTTGCTTTTTATTTTCAGTGTTTTGTAATCAGCAAATGACAACAAGTTCACTTGTGCTCCAGTATCCAACTTAAACTGTATTATTGTCTCATTTACAGTCACTGGAACAATCCATTCTTCTTTTTCAGCATGGGATGCCTGCACAACATCTATGAAAAACTCATCTAGTTCCTCGTCCACTGTATGCACTTTTTTGTTTGTCTCAGCCGTGCAGCATTTTGCATAATGGTTTCTTTTTTCACAATTATTACAAGCTCTCCCATAAGCTGGACATGTTCTTGGTGCATGACTACCTCCACATTTCTTACAACTGCCATCCACCATTTTGTCTTTATTTTGTTTATATTGGCGTTTCTTGTGCTGCTCCTTAGTTCTTACTGCATGCACCGCCATTTCTGTTTTGGCCAGTTCTTTGACTTGCTAGCGCGAGCTTTGTGCTGCCCTGCACAAGTCTACTTCCTTATCCAAAGTCAGATCTTTCTCTCTTAGCAACCTTTCTCTCATGCCATTATCTGCAATTCCACAAACTATGCGGTCCTTTATTAGTGAATCTCTCAGTGCACCGAACTTGCATGTCTTGCTTAAAGTATACAGTTCTGCTAGGTACAGATCGAAAGCATTGCCAGGCTTTTGGTCACAGGAAAAGAACTTGTATCTCTCAAATGTTATGTTTTTGGTAGGCACAAAGTACTCTTAAAATTTTTTCAACAGTGTAGGTAGTTTCAGATCATTGGGTGCAATTTGGAAACTGTTATAAATGTCCAACGCATCTTCCCCAATTACGTGCAGAAAGATTTGAGCTTGCAATTTCTCGTCCCCTTGCCCTGCTCCACTAGCAGCTAGATATATTTCAAATCTCTGCTTGAACTGTTTCCAATTATCTGTGAGATTTCCACTAAACTGCATGGGTGAGGGCGGACTTAGTTTATCCATGACTATAGGTCTTCTTTCTGTCCTTCCAGCTGACAGATTCTGCTGCGGTGATCGCGCTGACTCTGGCAACACCTCTACTCCGTGTTCACCGAGTTCTCCTCGGCTTTCCGCGCCGCTATTGCATTGCGCATTTCCCTTTTTCTCCGCTAGTAGACACGACCTCACGGCTCAAACTCGCTCACTCGTCATCGAAACTCATCCTCTGTTCTTAATTCCAAAGAATTTTGCCACCTCACACCATGTTATGCCGTGTAGTGCATCAATGAAACAGACACACACATGGTCCGCGTGGGTTTAGACTCAAACTTTTACTGAAGCACGCCCCATACATTCCTCGTCTTTCAGGTCACCCGTCTGCCTCGTGCCTTATGGGTAATGTAGTACATTAAAGCAACACATAACACAGTCACGTCCTGGCCTTGTCTCATGTCTCTGTGTGTTTTCCCCACGTGACCTGTGCTCCTCTGTGTCTCCTGTCTCAGTAGTTTTCTTGGCGGCTGCAGAGCTGGATTCCGCCGCTGCGATCCAGCCTCACTTTGGGACTCTCTCCGCGGCAACCCAGCCGTGCTCCGGGACTTTTTCAGTGACTTTTCCCGCGACGGTCTCTACCGGCGGCCCCATGCTTCCCACTACGGACTTTGCCGGCGAAGCTGCAGCTCCAGTCCGGGTTTTCGTTTCACCCGCGGCTTCAGGCCTCACAGCTGCAGCGCCGGATCTCCACACGCCCAGCTCTGAAGCTCACTTGGCGGACACGCCCAGCTCTCTCTCTCTGGCGTATGTCCTTAGACCCTCAGTTCTGTTGCTGCAAGCCAGTCCAGTGTTTCGTTGTCCAGGTCTATTAGACCTTGAGTGCCATTTGGTGGCCGGAATTTGGGGCAGGTAGTCATCACATGTTCCAGAGTTTGTGATGGGTCCCCACATTCACAGTGGGCACTGTCTGTAAGACCCCACCTCTGCATCACTGCACCAAAGCGCCCTACTCCTGTTCTCAGGCGGTTTAGGGTTGTCCACTCCCTACGGGTGAGATGCTGGCCAGGTACATCCGTCGGATCTTTGATAAACTGATGAAGTGTAGATGGTCCTGCTGCCTTCCACTGGTCCTTCCATCTTGCCTTCACCCAGGAGGCCTTGGAGATGTCAACTGGTGTTGTGCAGAGCAGTTCCTGGGCATGTGTGGCAAAGGGGCGTCGGGACTTGAGGCGTATGCGCTGTGAAGACTTTGTGACGGTCTTGTGGAGGAGGTGGGATTCACTCATCTGTGCCTTCCGAGCTAGAACCAGCATGGCTGCTTCTCTTCTGAGCTCTGCTGGGGCAATACCAGCGAGGACAGGCAGTTGATAGGTTGGAGTGGCTCGTAGGCATCCAGAGATGGTCCGCAGGGCAGTGTTAAGGGCTGCATCCAGCTTCTTTACATGGGGGCTACGGCACCAGACTGGGGCGCAGTACTCAGCGGTGGGGAAAACCAGGGCCTCAGTGGAGATGCGCAATGTCTTTGTGTCAGCTCCCCACGTAGTGCCAGCGAGACGCCGTATCAGTGCAGCACGCGCAGTGGTTTTTGCCTTGACGCAGTCCAGGTGTTGCTTAAAGGACAGTGTTCTGTCCTAGCTTCACTAGACAGAACACTCGGGGAGGGTTCGGATTGTAGCTGCACATTATCAACTGTGATGTTGATCTTGCGGGTTGCATCCTTGTTGTAGAATTGGAACATTGTTGTTACAGTCTTATCGACACTAAGCTTGAGGCACCAGTTCTTCAAGTAGGAGCACAAGATCTCCATGTCCTTGGAGAGGCCCTCCTCTACTGCTTCCCAGGATCGATTGCTGAATAAGATGGCCAGGTCATCTGCATAACTGTACTTCCAGGATGTTGTTAAGGGGAGGTCATGGATGTAGATGTTAAACAGCATTGGGGCCAGCACTGAACCCTGTGGGACGCCGTTCCTGAGCCTTCTCATCCTACTGCTTTGGCCATTGCTGGTGTGTAATCGGAAGCTGTGGTTGCTTAGAATCTCCATGATGAAGCTCACCATGTGCTTGTCTGGGATGGTATCCAGAAGCTTCATATGTAGCCCACGCAGCCAGACTGTGTCATATGCAGCTGTGAGGTCCAGGAAAACAGAACAGGTTATCTGCTGCTTTGTACCTGTCTTCGCTGGTCTGCGATTTCACAATCTTTGTCCCAGCAGGGGACATAGGCCTTGCGCACACCGCGGGGGATGTTATTCTTGGCGGCAGCCAGCAGCATCTTACAGGACGAGTCATAGGCATCGTTTAAGTTGTTGGAACATGGCTAGCAGCTGCTTTGCTGACTTGTAACCCTGCCCAGTTTGCTTTCCGAAAGTTCCACCTCTTGACATCCTTTCCTTGCGTAGCCTGGACCATAGATGGAATTGTGATGAGTGATGGTCGTGGTGTGACCGGGGAAATATATCCAGGGTGCGTCTTACAGGAAGTGGCTGGATGTTGTTCCATTTCACAAATGCCAGGTCAGGATTGGTGGTACTGTTCCATCGGGCAGAATAGAATGTGCATGGCTCCTTTGGGTCATATAGGAGTGTTGCATCCACAGCTGAGGCCCAGTTTACCAGGACGTCACCATCACTGTTGGATTTGCTGTGACCCCAGTCTGTGTGGTGGCTATTGAAGTCACCAGCATATACAGCAGGGGCTGGGATGTCTGGCAGGGATGATGGGACCAGTCTACTGGGTGGTGGTTTGTAGATGTTGAGGATTGTGGTATCATGCACTTTTGTTGATAGCCATTCTATCGCTGCACCCTCTGGAGATTGTCCGGCAGCTGACCAGGCCATGCCTTTGCGGACGAATGTTGCTATGCCATGGTGTTTGCTAGCAATATGATCAGTGTAGCGCTCCTAAACAAGGTTTTAGTGATTTTACCCATGTAACTGAAATAACCTACAAGAGCGCCCTGAGTTCTCTTGGTTTATATAGGTGGAAAATTTATAATTTTACCAATTACTGAAAGAAACGTGTCTATCACAGAAGTTTAAAATGTACAATGGCGGTGCCTCCAATATCTACTAGGGCTAGGTTTAAATTAGACATCACTCTCTGAATAACAATGCAAAGAAACAAACACTTTAAAGACAGTATGATATATTATTTACTTACATATGAAGATATGAATATGAGCTAAGCAATTATAACATATATATATATATATATAGATAGATATAGATATCAGGTATTTGTATATATTAGCAAGATATAATGTAACCAATATGGTATCAATTCTCAACAAATACAATCAAATAGGTTTTAACCCAGTTTCAGCTCTAAATAAAATAAAATCCTTTTTCTTTAAATAAAATCAGACTTCCCTAATTATACAAATTACTGTAATAAACCTCCAAAAACACTGTACTCAATGGTTATAAACTCAACACTGTAATTTTAACTGTGTAGTGGGCCCACACACACACACTCTCTCTCACACACTCCTAAGCCGGCACCTAACTAACCAAAAGTACTCGTTGCAGGCCTGGAATCGTAGCTAGCGTGCGTGGTGGCCTTAAAACGAAAAGTACACTGGCCGCTTCACTCTTTTGAGCAAGAAATAAAAGTGTAAACAGAAGTATTCCACCTTACGTTGTGGTTGAACTCGCTCGGGTGAAAACCCAGTCTCACTCAGTGTCTCTCCCTCACTCTCTCTGCAGCAGCGCGGCGGGCGGGGCTGCTCGGGCGACGGGGGTTAGCTTGGGGTGGCTAGGCTAACAGCTCAGTCCTTCACGGAGCTTGTGGAGATGCAGGCTGGCCGGACTGGCTAACCGCCAGCGATGCTGGTCGTGTGGAGTGTAAAAACAGTAGAAACAGGAACAGGCAGGATCTTCGGCTTGGTTGGACTCACTAGCGCTTGGTTTCGCCAACCAGACAAGTCCAGTGTCCACGATGCACAGCGTTATCCTGTACTAGGTTAACACACACTCAGTGAACTTAACTTACTCTTGATCAGCAGCGTATTCACAGTTTAGTGTGATATCGGGCAGATAACACAACTGAAATACTACGTTAATGCTCCGTAGTCCATGGAGACAGCTTAGCTAGATAAAACTAGAACTTTATTTCTTTCACACTCCTCCTTACTCTCTCCTTCTCTCTCGCACCCATCCAGCTTCTCCCACACTCTTTCAGACCCACCCCCTTTCTCCCAGCAAACCTACACTGCAGAGAGTTATGGGACAAAATAAAGTAAAATAAAAGCCAGGTAAATATAACAGTGACTGAACAGAGATTATTCTTTAGAAACAATTACATGAACTATTTAAATAAACATTATTATTTTAGGAATTATTATAGCTATTTACCTTAGTTATTTACCAGGGTTACACCAGCCAAGGTGTACCCAGGAACCTTCAGGATGTTCTTGTTTTCCACATGGGTCTCCTGTAGGGTGATCACAGTCACATGGTTTTTAATGGCTATTTGCTCAAGGATGTCAACCTTGGCAGTGGTGAGACCTTCGATATTAAGCTGGAGCAGCGCTAGCGCTGAGGCTTTGGTCTGTGGACGATGTGAAGACATTTGTTTCGCTTGAAGGGCATGCAACCTTGCAACTAGATGAACTAGGTGAACTGCAGCTGGGTCAAACTTTTCCTTTTGCATTCAGGAGTAACTAAGTCTGAGTAAGTGAGTGAATCTGCATGAATGAGTGAGTGTTGCTGTATGAATATTATATTTGTGAAGAATGTACTATAAAAATAAAAGAAAAATATTTTAAAAACTTATTAGCTATAACATACATATCTAGAAGGGTTCAATTCTGGGTCCAGTTTTATTTAATATTTTTATCAATGATGTTGCCGCCTATAACAGGGAACCAGAAATAAACAAGAAGATAAACAAAGGACAAGGGCTAAGGCTATGAAAACGAGGGCTGAACTAGAGAACACGAGAACGACAAAACAACAGAGGTTAGTGCAAAGACCGATGAGGGACAAGTGGCACAGGGGATCTATTTAAAGAAATAGGAAACACAGTAGGATTGGAAACACCTGGGGAAGGGGCGGAGCTACAAATGAGACACGCGGTGGAAAACTACTGAGACATGAGACAGGGACCGTGTCTGCTCCAGCATATCAAGCCTCCAAGTCTGCTCCAGCAGTTCAAGCACCCGCTGCAAGAGTCGCCGCGCCGCCAGCACTCGCTGCCAGAGTCGCCGCACCATCAGCTCGCACTGCCCGAGTCGCCACCCCACCGGTTCCTGCTCCCAGGACAGTGTTTGGCTCCAGGTCCCGTTTACCCTGGTCTGCTCCTAGGCCCCCGGACTACAAGACCATATATAGATTTGGAAAGATAAGAGTTGGTAAAAAATAACCCAGGGTCATATTTGGGACAGGACAGGACAGGACACTCGCAGATACAGATAAAACAACAGTTTATTAAAGGTTTGGATAGTACAGGAGTAGTCAGAAACAGAAACAGTAAACAACCAGATAACAGCAGCCACGTAGACAAAACCATACCATAAACTTGAACAGTCCAGAGAATTATACACGGGAAGGCCAGCAGCAGAGGTAGACAAAAAGGCAAAAACAGTAAAACAGTGCAGGTCAAACACGGTAAATCCAAACAGAAGGGAGCAGGCAAAAATCGGCGTCGAGCAAACAAAGGACAAGGTCATACACAAAAAATACAAAGATTGAGAACAATAACGCTTTGTAATGAGGATTAACCAACAATACTCTGCACAGGTGTGTGCGTGGGAAGCTCTTAAATAGTGCAGGAAGGAGGTGATGTGTCACATGATCGGGTGTATGTGTGATGTCAGTGGGTGGTGCGTTCTGGGTAGTGTAGTTGTTTAACTGAGAACCTCCGTTAGAGCTGAGTGTGGGAGAAACAGGAGCGCTGTCAGCACCAGATGTGACACCCAGTGATTTGCGTGACTTCATTTTTGTCTTTTTTTTTTATTATTTTTAACTCAAATATGTCAACCACCCTTTTACAAAAACAAATAAAAAAATAATATTTTAGAAAACTGTGCCCCTTACACATACCAGGTAGTATGACAATCTTTTTCATAAGGGCGATGCAACTTGTCTCATGTTGCATCATACTTTGTTTCGTCTCATATGCTAGATTTAAATGCACATACTGGTCCAAACTATTTCAGTTTCATGTAACATAAGGCACACAGAAACATAGAAACATGTGGAAGGTTAACCCTTTATTTCTATTTTCAGCTTGTGTTAAGGCTAAAAAGGCATATAATTTTAAACATTATAAATACACATTATAGTAAGTTGCCAACAAATATCAGTGTGATCACAAATACAGAATGAGATGGTCAGGGGTCCAAGATCAGGCTGTCTTTATGTGCTAACACTTTAGCAAGGGACTGTGTATGCTTCTCCACAGTCTTATATTCTGCTTTGGGGTTCGCCGATGCACCAGAAGCAAGTTCTTATGCACACATACATCCTCCCTATCCTGTTCACGAATGTCAAAAGTCTGAAAGCCCTCATGCTTCTCCGGGGAGATCCCCAGGGCATTAAAACACATGCCTGTATAGACATCATCAATCGAGAAAAAGGGAATATACTGGGAGATGGTGTAGAGATGTTTAAGAAGAGGTCCAGAGAAAAGAAACCCACCGCCACCTGCATAGGATGGGTAAGCACCTTCATAGAATGAGTGAGGGACATAATATTTGCTTTTAATGTCTCTCAACGGGGAAGCATCAGAGATTGTTTGGCCAGTATACAATTTTGTACCAGGTTTAAGAGAGTGTAAATAACTAAGTATACCTGGTGTGTTAGCAAAAACATCATCATCCCCTTTAAAAATGAAGGACACATGGGGACAACGATGAAGAGCCCATTTTAAAAATACATGTTCCTTGAGGGTGAGGTTGTAAAATGAATCATGAAAGTCCCAAAGAAGCAGGTCTTCATACTTTTTAGCCTCAAAATAGATCAGACTCTCCAGAGTAGGGTCATCTACAGATGTGCTGCCCAAAAGAAAGACTGTTTTCACTGACAGTCCTCCCCTGTACAGTCCCTCTCTTCCCCAGGTTTCTCGAATGGCCTGCCGTCTCTCAAAATGACTCAGAGTAGATTTGACAGCAAAAAGAAGAAACACCTGACCATCAACTGAGGCACATTTGTTCGGCTGGTCAATTAGAATCTGTGAGTCATGACAATCCATGCACCGAACAAAGTCTTGATAGATATCAGGGTAAGATCTAAAATCTTGTATGTTTATGCGAAGTGACTCAGCACTTTCCAGCTGACAGCGAGAGCCATTCAAGTTTTCCTGTTCTGTCAGGTCTCCTGTAATATCCAGTTTCCTGAGTAAGGAGTGAAATTTTCTGTTCCAGAAGGCATTACTTTTTGGAATATTCTTTCTAAAGCTCTCAGAAACCCTGCCAGGTAGAGCTGTTGCAGTGTTGGGGTGTGGAACACTTTTGGACTTTGTGGGTTGTTCAGTGCCCTTGTTTTCTGTGATATTGGTGGTGGTGTTGGCCTCTGTAAATAGGTTTGAGGTGGCAACAGGGTGCATTTCTGCTACTTGCCTTCGACTCGGGGTGATTTGAAGATTTAGCAATGAATACAGTATTACAAGTAAAAAACTGCTGGTAAGTACCATAACAATAAGAATCTTTGTCTGTCGCATTTTGGTTGTCTCTGTTCTGTTTTTTTACTAGAATCAAGTTTCCTCTTTAATGCAACTCAGAATGTAGATGATTGATTTCTATGACGCAGTTCCAGTCATTTGGTTCATGTAATGGAAACTTCATTTCACCAAGAACCTTAGTAATGTCAGTTCCTCGTTTAGGGTGGATGCATGTTCTAGATCATATTTCCAGCTATCTACAGGATCAGCAACCTGTAGGGAAAAAGAATGCAACATTTATTGTGGTGAAATAAGCTTTGTGACCAAATAACAAAGACAGAAAATAAATGACCTGCTGCTCTTTCCGGGTGTGTGGTCTATAGCTGTATTACTTTATTGGAAAAAATGTGTATAACTTAAAATAGACCTAATTTTAGTGTATCGCCAGCATGTTGAAACTAATACCTGGAACAATTATGGCACTGCCATAGTCTCCTGTAAGTGTCATCAGGTCTCAAGTGATTAATTACTTGTTAGAAACCGATGACAAAAATCCTCTGGGTTATATTCCTCAGAGGACATGACTGGGAGCTTAATGATGGGTATAACCACAAACCACTAAAAAAATAAAAGCATAAAAACCTTGCAAGTACATTTTACACACACACATACATTTCTAATATATAGAGTATAATTATTAATATATATATATATATATAAAATTATTACATATATATATAAAATTAGTATACTCTATATATTAGAAATGTATGTATGTATACAAAATAAGATGAGTGTTTTCCCCATATACATTTCTGATTGCATAGCAAAGCAGTGTCTCAAAATGTGATTTCACTGTTTCCACTGTTTATTACAACATTTTAAACAACATCAGATCTTTCTTGGGCCTCTAAAAAGTTACTTTACATCCATATATTACATAGAAAAAAACCTCGTAATTATGTTCTACATCCTACTTGTATCTCATTCCTGTTAAACATGGTATCTTTCATGACCCGCATACACTCATCAAAAACAGCAATATCAGAAATATTAACAAACGAAACAAGAATTTGGTGGACATTTTATGAGGGTATTTTAAAATCAACAGGGACATATTGACACCATTCAAAAATAAATCATTTAAATGTTTTTTACATGAATACTAGAAAAAAACAGCAAAAACAGCGGGACGTAGCCTTCGGTTAGTAAAGTGTTATCTGTTTATCAAGAAGAAAACTCATATAACTGTTATTTAGGTGTCATTAAGTACATTAAGGACAGATTTGTATGTCTGTGTTTGAGGTGGTTGGGTAAGTTTGAGATGTTTCCTCCTTTCATTTAGTAGGCTTGGTGAATCCATGTGCATAATGGATTACTATTCATCACACTGAAAGTGTTCGCACCCCTGATTTCTTTCCAGAACCAAAGTATTTTTCTCAGAAAATTATTGCAATATTACATTTTGTTATACACTTGTTTATTTACTTTGTGTGTATTGGAACAACAGAAAATCAAAGAAAAAAAAAGACATTTCACACAAAATAACTGAAATCAGTAGCTTCCTATAACCATCAACAAGCTTCTTATAGCTATCATCTAGAGTTCTGGAGCTCTCTTCTTTTGCAAACTGCTCCAGGTGTCATATTTGAAGGATGACGTATGTTATGTTATGTTGCGCACCATAGACAAAAAAAAAATCAAGAGATCTGGTCATGGACTTGAGATTGTTGAGATTGTTCCACAATTTGGTTCTCAATTTCTCTTTCTGTTCTCCAAGCTAAGTGTGACACACTGGTTTCAGGTGTGATCTTTATGTTGCCCACACCTGTTACTCACCACAAGTGAGTTTAAAAGAGCATTACAACTTACAACACACACACACACACACACAAAAGACATCCAAGTGGAACGTAAGTGGAATGCCTAAGAATGAGAGCATTAAAAGAACTTTAGTTTTATTGTTAGTTTTATTATTGGCTGTAGTACATAAAATCAGTGTGCAGTGGTTTGTGTTAATTGTTTATTAAACTTTATTATAAATTGTGAAATTGTGGCCAAACAAACTTATTTTCACAGTTATTATGATGCAAATTATTTTATTGTTTTTCGGCAACATTTTTTAATAATGGCAATAATGCAAAACTTAAAAGAAAGGTGCCGGGTCCCTTTTTGCTCTCAACAATAAATTGCCCGAAAAAATGCCATGGTGCCATGGATGCTGAGTGTCACTTGCCTTTGGGCTGCAAGGTAGTGTGTTCAATCCTGGCCTCTAGCAGTTCTGTATTGTTCAACATAGCACATTTTTACTATTATTGTATTTATACTTCTATTATATTTTTACTATTATTAACTTTCACATTTTAAACTTTAACAGATTTTTGCAATTAAAGTAATCTTTGGAATTAAAGTAATTAATTTTTTTTTTTTATGTTTTGTCTTTTGCATACTTTGGCCAAAGTACAGGAATAAACAGATAAAACTGTATTGTGTGTATTGTTACATGTCATGATGGGGTACAGAATACAGACACTCGCGGAACCAGTTAAGGATTTTATTGAAAACCCACAGGGTACAAAACAAAACAGTAGTAGAAGGTAGCAGATACTGTTAAGCAGATTCCAGGAGGGAGAGACCATTACCGTATAGTGAGGCAGTCCAATGGCCGTACACGAGGCAGGCAGTATCAGGGAAGATCCAAAATCAGAAACAATACACAGTCCAGAGTTCATACACGAAGCAGGCAGTATCAGAGGTGATCCAAAAACGTAAACGATAAGCAGTCCAGGTAATACACAATAATCCACAGAGTAGGCAAGGCAAAAATCAGAGTCGAGAAAACAAAAGCAAGGTCATACACGAGAAAACTGTAACAGAGATAAACACTTTGTAATGTGGGCGAAACCAGGCAATACGCGGCGTGTGTGTGTGTGTGTGAACAGACCTTAAATACTACAGGTAATCAGTATTCAGGACTTCCTGGCCGGGGCAGGCGAGGTGTCACGTGATCAGCAGCGTGTGTGATGTCAGTGTGTGGTGCATTCTGGGTGTTGTAGTTGATAGACTGAGAACCTCCGTTGGAGCTAAGTGTGGAAGGACAGGGAGCGCCTACAACACCAGACGTGACAGTATCCTCTCCCGAGGGAGTCGACAAGGAACGGGGACGACCACGACGACGTCCACCCGGCGAGCAGGGAGTACACCACCGCGCCTGCGAGAATCCAGTACCTCTCTCACCGTAGATGTGGACGAGGCCTCCCCTTCCACTGCCGCGGGCGGAACATCCTCAGGAGTACCCTCAGCTAGCGGACCTGGAACAAGAGGCTTGAGAAGAGATACATGGAATGAATTGTGTACCCGATATTGAGCTGGCAGCTCAATCTTATAGGTGACCTCGTTCACCTGCGAAATCACCTTAAACGGACCAATGTACTTGGGTACCAGCTTCCTGCACTCTCCCTCAAACCTCAAGTCCCGTGTAGACAACCAGACCCGATCCCCGGGTTGGTACTGGGGGGTACTGCCTCTGTGTCTGTCAGACCTCTCCTTATAACGGCGCAACACATCCGAAACCTGCTGGTGAGTCTCCTCCCACACCTGCTCACTCCGTTTCATCCAGTCATCAACTACCGGAACCTCAGAAGACACGGCTGTCCACGGAGCTAACGGAGGCTGGTACCCTAGAATGCACTGAAATGGAGTGAGACCAGAAGTGGAGTTAATGAGTGAGTTTTGTGCAATTTCAGCCCATATGAGAAACTGTGACCATTCAGCAGGGTGTTTATGACAGTACAGCCTAAGGAATTTATCTAATTCCTGATTGACACGCTCACACTGCCCATTGCTAGTGGGATGGAAACCAGAAGCAAGGCTAACATGAACCCCCAAATGTTCAAAGAAAACTTTCCATACTCTAGAAGTAAATTGAGGGCCTCGGTCTGAAAGGATATCCTCAGGAACACCATAGTGTCTGACAATGTGAGTGTAAATGGCCTAAGCAGTTTGTAAAGCTGTGGGTAATGCAGGAAATGAAATAAACTTGACACCCCTAGAAAACCTGTCTACAATCGTGAGAACAGTAGTGTAACCCTCGGACTCAGGTAAGTCCGTAACAAAGTCTACTGCAATGTGAGACCAAGGTCGTTCAGGTACAGGAAGAGGAACTAGCTTACCGGCTGGAAGGGTTTTGGGCGTTTTGCACTGAGCACAGACGGAGCAGGAGACTACGAAAGCGTGTACGTCAGCTCGCATAGTTTCCCACCAGTAACAAGCTGAGAATAACTGTAAAGTGCGTGTGACACCCTGGTGGCCAGAAGTAAGGGACGAATGAGCCCAACTAATGAGACGATCACGGAATTGTTCTGGGACGAAGCACAAAGAGAGACAGTTCCTCATGGTGGAGTGCGCTGGCTTGAAGAGAGATCGGCACAGTTTGTAGAGTCACCGGTCTGGAGCGCAGCGACTTCCCATCAACAGCGTGGATGGATAGAGGACGGCAAAGTTCTCTCTTGTGGGGATGCCATGTTCCTTCACCAGCTTCAAGCTTATGAAGTTCCCCTCTGATCCGGAATCTACAAGCGCTGAGACGGGATAAGAACCAGTGGGTGAGCTAATAATCATAGGCAGTGAAAAATTCTTTGAATCACGGCAAGGAGTCAAATTACGTACCACGTTAGCGCACGGATGGTGTTCCGCGCGCTTTCCTGGAGCAGAAGACCTCCCGGATCGGGTCAGGAAACCACAGTCAGCCTTGCTCAGCGCTGCACTTCTCCGGGTTACCATCATATAACTCCGGTTTACACACGAAAAAAACGGAGGATGAAGTGCTGGGGCTGGGCAGACTGGTGTTAGCCATGGAGCTAGGGTTAGCAGTCGAGCTAGCGTTGGCTAATGCTAAGCCCTGAAGGTGCTCGAAAATGCTAGTGAGCTGTTGTTGTTGATTAGCCTGCTGGCTAGCTAGCTTAGAAACGGCGTGGGTCACACCAACGAGGGTTTGTTGGTGCTGACCGAGACGTTGTCCCTGGTTAATCAACCCTGTTTTTAACTGGTCAGAGATCGCTGTCTGTTCACGAGAGGCCGCGTATTCTGTCATGATGGGGTACAGAATACAGACACTCGCGGAACCAGTTAAGGATTTTATTAAAAACCCACAGGGTACAAAACAAAACAGTAGCAGTAGGTAGTGAACACTGTTAAGCAGATTCCAGGAGGGAGAGACCATTACCGGATAGTGAGGCAGTCCAATGGTCATACACGAGGCAGGCAGTATCAGAGAAGATCCAAAATCAGAAACAATACACAGTCCAGAGTTCATACACGAAGCAGGCAGTATCAGAGGTGATCCACAATCAGAAACAATACACAGTCCAGAGTTCATACACGAAGCAGGCAGTATCAGAGGTGATCCAAAAACATAAACGATAAGCAGTCCAGGTAATACACAATAATCCACAGAGTAGGCAAGGCAAAAATCAGAGTTGAGAAAACAAAAGCAAGGTCATACATGAGAAAACTGTAACAGAGATAAACACTTTGTAATGTGGGCGAAACCAGGCAATACGCGGCGTGTGTGTGTGTGTGAACAGACCTTAAATACTACAGGTAATCAGTATTCAGGACTTCCTGGCCGGGGCAGGTGAGGTGTCACGTGATCAGCAGCGTGTGTGATGTCAGTGTGTGGTGCATTCTGGGTGTTGTAGTTGTTTGACTGAGAGCCTCCGTTGGAGCTAAGTGTGGAAGGACAGGGAGCGCCTACAACACCAGACGTGACATTACAACAAAGTTATATATCAAGCTATAAATACAATCTACTAAAATTGTAAACTAAATCAACAAATTATTTCCACAAGGTCATCCTGAACAAAATATTAAATATTTGATAATATATTACATTACATTACATTTGGCAGACGCTTTTGTCCAAAGCTACTTACAATAGTCAAGTACAAAAGTAATAGAATTAAAGGTAAAACATCTTTAGACAGAGCCTAAAGGAGGTCGAAGGGAAATAATGGAATAGAGGAGTGAAGGAGGGGAATAAGGAAATGAGGTTAGAAGTAGTTAGTGTGTTAGAGGTGTTAGGGGAGTAAGTGCTCTTTGAAGAGCTCAGTCTTCAGGAGTTTATTAAAGATAGTGAGAGATTCTCCTGATCTGGTAGTAGAAGGTAGTTAGGTAGAGGTGTTAGGAAAGTAAGTGCTCTTTGAAGAGCTCTGTCTTCAGGAGTTTATTAAAGATAGCGAGAGATTCTCCTGATCTGGTAGTAGAAGGTAGTTTGTTCCACCATTGGGGAACTCTGTATGAGAACAGTCTGGATTGCTTTGTGTGAATGTTTGTTTGGTAAAGCGAGGCGACGTTCATTGGAGGAGCGCAGCGGCCGGGAGGTAGAGTAAGCCTTCAGGAGTGAGTGCAGGTAGGAAGGAGCTGTTCTGTCATCACCTTGTAGGCAATTGTAAGAGCTTTGAATTTGATGCGAGCATCAACTAGTAGCCAATGGAGCTCATTGAGCAGTGGAGAGACAGGTGCCTGTTTTGGTTGGTTGAAGACCAGACGTGCTGCTGCATTCTGGATCATTTGGAGTGGTTTTACTACACAGGCCGGGAGGTCAGTTAGCAGGGCACTGCAGTAGTTGAGGCGTGAGATGACGACTGCTTGTACCAGGAGCTGGGTGGCCTGTTGCGTCAGAAACGGTCCAATTTTTCTGATGTTATAAAACGCGACGCGACAGGATCAAGCAACTGAGGCCACACAGGGAATGAAGGAGAGCTGGTCATCAACCATAACACCCAGGTTCCTAGCAATCAGAGTCGGTGAGAGAGAGAGAGTCGATGCTTATAGAGAGGTTGTGTTGAAAAGATGGTTTTGCAAAATAATCAGAAGTTCAGTCTTTGAGAGATTTAATTGAAGGTGATGCTCCTTCATCCATGCGGATATGTCTGAGAGACTCTGCGATATCTGTGCAGAGATTGAGTGATCTTCAGGTGAAAATGACAGGTATAGCTGGGTGTCATCAGTAAAGCTGATTGAGAAGCTATATTGAGCATAGAAGGGGTCCCAGTACCGAACCCTGGGGAACCCCAGTGGATAGGGCGTGGGCTGAGGACAGCTGTCCTTGCCACGACACGACACGCGCCCAGTGAGGTATGATCTGAACCATGACAGCACATTGTCTGAGATCCCCATGTTTGAGAGTATAGTTAGGAGGAAGTCGTGGTTGACCGTGTCGAAGGCGGCCGAGAGGTCCAGCAGAATGAGCACCGAGGACTGACCTGCAGCTCTGGCAGTTTTTAATGCTTCAGTCACAGACAACAGAGCCGTCTCGGTAGAGTGTCCTTTTTTGAACCCAGATTGGTTTTGGTCCAGAAGGTCATTCTGGGAGAGGAAGCCAGAGACTTGATTTAAAACTGCTCTCTCGAGTGTTTTAGAGAGAAAGGGTAGTAGTGAGACCGGTCTGTAGTTATCAACCTGGGCGGGGTTGAGAGAAGGCTTTTTAAGCAGTGGTGTCCCATGTGCTTGTTTGAAAGCAGTTGGGAATACACCAGAAGTTAAAGAGGCATTGATTGTGTGAGTGACAGCTGGAGCGATTGCAGGTGTGATGGTTTGTAGTAGGTTTGAGGGAATTGGGTCAAGCGGACACTTAGTAGGACGGCTACGTGTTAGGAGAGCTAGTGTCTCGTTCTCAGTGAGAGAAGTGAACGAGGAGAGCGCGACTCCTTCTGTGGAGGGATACCGGGCAGCAGAGCATGTAGTAGGACTGCTACATGTTACATCAGTAAACTGTCTGCTGATAGCTGCCACTTTCCCAGTAAAGAATGAGGCAAGTGTTTCAGCTGTAAGGCAGGTAGCTGGAGGAGGAGGCGGAGGGTTGAGTAGTGATTTAAATGTAGCAAATAGTTTCCGGGAGTCTGTGAGGGAGCTGAATTTATTGTGATAAAAAAATAATGGACAGCTTGTAAATTTTGTAAAGAAAGGTGCTGGGTTTGTACTTTCTAAACTGTCTATGTAAATTCAGCTTGGACCCCGATGCTAGATTTGTTTTTAACAGTATCCTGTCATTTAATGCACTCTTTATCATCAAGGTTTAATGTTAATAGGATAAGGGTTAGGCAAGCTCCAGCCACAATATAAAAAACAGCTATAAGGAGTATAGAGGATGGAGTGGCTGCGTCCAGAAACCCCAAAAGTGCCTTTTTCATACCGATCCTCCTCTTCTCCTCCGTGACCCGGAAACTGATTTCGTGATGCCATCTTGCCGCCTGTCCGAATACAGATGAGATGAAAGAAGCCGCTTAAAATCCTCCTGAAGAAGGCTTCCAACGAAGGGTACACGAGAGTATCCTACTCCGGAAGACTTTTAAGACTTTTTGAATGACATCACTGCATCCACGCTCACAGAGCAAATATACATCATAAACATATTAATTAACTAGGTTCTTATCTAATTAGACAGCCAGTAAAGCAGTAATATAATTTATAGTTTAGATAAGCTGTTTGTTCAGTAAAACTGAAACCCTCATAAGGCTGAGTTCAGACAGGGCTGCCAGCTTCACTGGCCAAAGATGCGGCCAAAAATGCGGCTGGGAGTAAGCAGGATTTTATAGGAAAATATCTGAATTTTTAGCTGTGTGTGATAGTAATGTTCTGATGTTCTAATGTGCTGAAAGTGAGCGTTGTGATTGGCTCAGTTCATCGGTAGTCAACATCTAAAAGATATCAGCTGTCCCATTTCCCCAATTGCAGCTCCTTACCTTCATTCCTCCTCCTCCTCTCCTCTGCTCGATTCCTCCACCTTCTTCCGGGGTAGCAGAGGAGGAGTAGGAGAGGAGGAGTAGCAAAAATTTCTGGACGCAGCCAGTATCAGATCTGAACACGCCGATGGCTTCGATGCACGTCGGAATAACACAATGATAAATGTAGGCCACCCTGGGCCAAGCCAGGTAGTGGTTAGTTTGTGCAGCACTGTGTCCCGCCTACCGTCACCGACTGCAGGAGGGGCCTCTTAAACCCCACCCACACCAAACCCCGCCCGTCAAACGTCACGCCCTCGTTACATCCAGGACCGCGGATGTGACCAAAATGGGTTCCTTTTTACCTTTTAAACTAATGAGTCTGCTGGCCATTTTCCACTGTGTGTCCAGGTTGAGGTGGGATTAGAACGTAATTTTGAGGCACTAAAAACTCATTCGCATCATAATTAATAGCAATACGGCAAAGGACGGCGGCGGCACGTACTGAAACCAAGAGTGAGCTACCAGAAAAAACGTGTTTTAAATACAAAACAGCATAACAGAGTATGGAGGACGAAAAATAACAGAAGAATTAAATAAATAAATATATGAATAAATAAATACACATAAATAATTGTAAAGATAAATACATTACTAAACACATTTTGTCATGAAAAATAACACATTTTTATCAGGAATCTATTACCTTATTTCAATGCATGAGCCTTTGTTTGGTTTGTGTACAGCTGGGTTATCAATGCAGCTAGTGTTTGAGATAGCTAGAACAGTGATCTAAACGCTGTTTAATGGTAAAACTTGATAACATGAATTTATGTCAGTCACAATGGATGAACAGATCGGCCACATCTGTTTATTACATTAGCAGCCACTAGTGTGACATAAAAATAAAAATGTAAATAAAATGACCATAAAACGAATAACAAAAAAAACATTCATAAATTATAAATATAGTAAAAGTAAAGAATAAAATGATATTACAACAATGCCAATGAATAATAATTAATTAAGATCATAAGAATCAAAATCAAAATAAATAAATAAAAAGTAATAACAATAAAAATGTAAATAATAATAAAAAGGGTAAACTCTATAACTATAGTTTAAAATGGTTCAGTGATCCCAGCTTCAGAGCTTCAGAGTTTCCTGTAGTAAATTCCAGCTCGCTGGTGCACTGTAGCTAAAAGCAGATTTTCCCAGTTCACTAAAAACTCTGGGTACCCGACAGGTGATCCACTGGAGCGAGTCTGACATGTTTTGTTATTAATTGAGATCAGAGAAGAGATATAAGATGGCAAATGGCCAGAAAGTGATTCACGAAAAAATCTCTTCATGCAGCTATTGAGGACCAACCAACTCTATCATATAGTGTGCAGTGGTGAGTAGTGTAAGAGTTGCCAGCAATAAATCTCAGAGCAGAATGGTAGATTCTATGTAATGGTCTGAGAGCACTGGCGGATGCTTTTTCTAAATTACATCACTATTGTCTAGGACTGTACATGGGGTTGCCTCCACTAATATTTTACGTACCTAGCGTACGTGAGTAAACATGACTTATTCCGATAAAGGAATCCAAGCTCTTATCTGCACTTAGTTCAATGTTAGTTAATATGGGATTTAAAAAAATAGTTTTTCATCTAGCCAGACATCGAGACATTTATATTAGCTGACTCTTTGAAGCTGGATCTTGTCAGTTATGGAATTAAGAAGCGCTATTTGAACATCTGGAAAGCAGCATGAATTTGGTTTATTAGCAATTAAAACCAACTTGAGTCCATACAGAGCAATCTGTAAAGTTAAAGTTTTTCTAGTGCAACGAATGCAGAATCTGCTTAGCAGTATAAGATTGAATTATCTGCATAAAGGTGTAATTTGCAGTCTAAGGTAGAGGCGGCAACAGTGGCGTGCACAGGGCCTTGAGAACAGGGACTTCAGTTGCGGCTCCAGGCAAGAAAAAGATCCGGGGACCCCGAAGGGATCCAGTTGTGGCTCCGAGTGGTATGACGTGGCAAACTGTCGCTCTCACGCCGGCAAATAAAGGGTGAGCATTTTTCTCACAATATATTTGAGCGGGGGTTTACATGTAAAGCTGGGGGGTGTGCTATGGGGCTGCACTAAGAGAAAACTTGGGTGTGAGGTTGTGATGTGTTCTTGAGATGGGACTCAGTTCTAAATTAGGGGCATATGTGGGTTGTGTCACCACTATGGGGGTAATAGGAGAAATAGAATAAATGGATGAGAATAGCTGGATAAATGGCCAAAGTGTGCAGCATGCAGATTTTCGGGGGCAGGGCCCGTTAGATCATAAGACATGAGCCTTTTGGGGTAATCCAGGTAGATGTTAGACAAAGAAGAATAGATAAATAAAAGACAAGAAGAAAAGGAATTAAAGAGAAATAGGGGTATCAAGAAAAAAAAACAAGAGAAAAGAGATAACAAAGAGATAAGGACAGCAATGATTAACTAGATATTGTATGGCGCGCATGAAATGTAATTTACAAAATGAGGTAGGATTACAAAGGTTTTCTGTAAGACGTGTCCTTAACTGAGGCTTTAGCATGCATTATCTATGTGAAAGTTGGCTGAAAAATAGGTATTTATGTGTTTTAATAAAAAGAGGTTATAAAGCATGCAAAAGAGGAAAAAGTGTGAAAAGGCCTTAAAAGAGAATAGAGAAAAATAGGATTAAAAGTAGAAACAAAGAGTAAGGAAAAGAGAATAATGCGCAGAAGAAAATATGTTAAGAAAGAAATAGGAAACCTGCAGGAAAAAGGAGGGGGTAAAAATAGTGATGGCCAGTGTGTGTGTGTGAGTGTGACAGGCCTGTATGAGAGAGTGTGTGTGAGGGGGATATGCCCTTTCTATGTTAGTTCTGTCTGAGGAAAAAAAACTGCGTGGGGAAGAGAAAAGGAAATTAATTTGTACCTTTGTGGGGAGGTTAGTAATGATATAGAAATAAGGAGTACATGGTTTTTGATTGTTGTGTGTCTAGTTTGTACATTGGGAATAATAATAATAATAACAATAATAATAATAATAATAATAATAATAAGAATAATAATAAGAATAATAATGTATAACTGTATTCTTACACTAACTATAAGTAACTGTAAGCTTACACTAAATATAAGTAAATATTAATGGTCATAAAAAGTAGTATTAAACTAATAGGGGTTTCTCGGGTATGAGTCGGAAATGAGGTATAGACAATATATGAGCCCTTTCGGATGTCTGAGTGGAGTTGTTTTAGCTCATAAGACATCAGAAAGGGAGATAGTTTAAGGTTAAAATTTATAAACCACAAAAACTGTCCATGAGAGGACCAGGTCATGTATGCAGCACTAGAATGCTGTTAAATAAGTCCTGAAGACCCTATGGATAGTGGAATGTGGGTTTTGTTTAGGGTGTAATTTCCGACATAATGCCAGAGAATTTCTAATATAGGGATGTATACGATTATGCATAACTCTATATAGAGAAAAAGAAAATTGAAAAAAAAAAGAGGGAGTGACGAAGGCTATGTTTAGGCATAGGAGCCTAGAGGGTTAGTAAACTGTTAAGAAAAAAACAGGGTCCTTTAATTAGGCTAGTGATCATCCATACATTTCTTCCTTATAAACACCTGCATCTAAACATAGTGGCATTTACATGTATAACTATCGTAAATTAGGAATATTACATAACTCTCATTGGTGATTTATACAGGGGTGTATGAGATTTGGACAATAGATTAAGCAGGAAGTAATTTGGCCATAAGGAAATATACCAAGGGGGGTTAGAAGTTAAAATAAAAACACATAACTAAACAGAGTGATTGATTGACTGGTTGGTTGATTGATTGATTGTTTGGGTGAGTAATTGATTGGTTGGTTGATTAAGTGATTGATTGGTTTGAATGATTAATTACAGATGTTGATTAGCTCATTAGTTAAAGGTGTGAGAATCACAAATAGTGGTGAATTACTTAAAGGTTTAGGACTGTAATTGGGAAGACAAATTAACAGAGAATCTTTTGAAACTTTGGTTGGAGACTTTCGACTTGGGAATTGTTTTTCAGTGTTTAAGTTTTCTGGAGTTGGCAACCATTCAAGCTGAGTCATGTGGATAGCAATTGAAAAATAAATAAATAAATAAATAAATAAATAAAAATAAATAAAAATAAATAAATACATAAAATTTTATTAATTTCTCTGTAATATTAAAGTAATCTTGGCAATTGGTATTTCTTCACATTAGAGGAACATAGAAAGGGTAGGATTATGTCAAATATGGGATTAAGTGGATCAAAAGGAATAACCCCAGTTGATGTGGTATGGCCAGTTGAAGGGACTCTTAACCCAGATGTGATTAAAGTGATACAGGTGCTGGTGACCACATACAAAGCAAATGAGAAGAAAGGGAAGAAAGGGGAAAAAAGGAAGGAAAAGAGAGAGATGGAGCTTGGTGTTCTTCAACTGTTTGAACAAGAAGGACAGAAGTTGCTCAAAGCCACCAAGGAAAGAAGAGAGAAGGGCCAAGAAGAAATGGAGAGGAATGCAAGAAAAATAGAAAAGCAGATGGCAGAAATTAATGCACCATTTTCACATGTAACTCCAGTGAAGGAACCTCCACCATATGAGAAAGAAGTGAAGTTTGAAGACCTTTACCCCCAAGTCCCAGTGATAAGTCAAGAGGGAGAATATCAAATTACGGATGATGATAATCGAATAATGGAAGCAGGAAAAGCAGAGACAATCATAAAAATGATCCCACATACTAAAAGTAAAAGGACATCAAGATGGCTGCAAACCAAGGGGATCCTAAAGATTAGAAAGACAAAAAGAGGAGAAGATGAAGATCACAGTGATTGGGAAGAGGCTGCAGGAGGATATGATCCAGCTGTTAGGCGGTTGCTGGCAAAGGCAGAAAGGAAAGGAGATAAAACAAGGAAACTTGAAGACTTTGATGACAGAAGCTCTACCAGTGAAAACGAAGACAGTGATGATGAATGGGACAGCAGAAAGTCAGTGTCTTCAAGAGGATTTGTCCCTGCAACATCAAGCACAAGAACTGAAGAGGACTTGCAGAGGGATATGAAAGAAGTAGAAAGAAGCATAGACCGATGCATTTCATTCTTGGAAAAGACCACAAGTCAAGGAAGCCAAAGAGCTTTGGAGAAACAACTTAAGGAGTTGAAGACACAAAAGAAAGACTTAAAGAAAGAAGTGGAAAACAGATATTCGCTGCGTTCAAGAACTAGGATGCCACATGATAAAATGTGTCCAGTAATCGTCAGAGGACAAAATTTGGAATACAAGCCTTGGCAGAACACGGACATGTCAGATGTGCTGGAAAAGCTGCCAACTATTCAAGATGGAGCATATCCTTGGATCTCAAAGTTGGAGGAAATCATGGTGGGAACACAACCTGCCATAGGTGATATTAAACGACTGTTGGCTAATCTCCTGGGAGTTCCAGCCATGGAAGAAATACTACAAAAAAGCAGGATTAGACCGCTATGTGGGAACAGCTGTGAATGATCCAGAATTATTTTCTGCAGTAAGAGGTCGAATGTGGAGAGCAGTGAGAGATACATTTCCAACAAATGTACATCCAGATAACATTCTTATTGATCCGTTGGGAGAAGAAGAAAATCCAAGGTCGTATGTGTCTAGGGCTCATCACGTGTGGAGGAAAGTTACAGGAAATGATCCGGAGGTAAATCAAATGGAACAATCCATCCTGAGAGCCAAGATACAGAAGGGACTTCCTCTGTCTGTAAGAAACAAACTGGCAGAAGTGGTTGGTCTAGGAAGTATGGCAACAGGGCTTTACACAGATCACATCGCCCACCAAGTGGAGCTGTACAGGAAGAAAGCAAGAGACCAGAAAGAGAATGATCAAGAGACCATCAGAAAGCTCACTCACATAAAATTGCTGGACAATACAAAGAAAGAAAAGAAGCAAGCAGTGGTAATGCAAGGTCAGATGCCACAAAATGAGCAAAATCAACCTTCACAACAAATACAACCAATTCAGGCTCAAGCTCAAGTTACCCAACCATCATCTGTGAATCCAGTTGTTTCATGGTCACAGCCACTTCTAGGCCAGACGCAGCTTTGGAGAGGAAGAGATCAAGGGGTTTGAGGGAGTGAAACAGCTGATTCCTCTTACAAAACCAGTAGAGCTCTGCTACAAGAATATGAAGACAAAAATACCAATTCTGGTATCGGAACATACACCAGTAGCCTTAATGGGAAGAGATGCTTTGTGTAGGTTGAACTGCACAATAAAATGTACACCAGATGGATGCTTAGTGGAAGTGCCAACTGATGCGGCCCATCAATTATCAATGACACAGAAGCAGAAGCTTCATTAGTTTTCTGGTTTGGAAATCTCACTACAGACTTTTTGGAGTCAGCCAAGCTATGGGAGAAGTTTATTGAGGCTAACCTGCCTGATGCAAAACCTCCAGAGTATCTGTTGCATTGTACACTCAAGTACTTTAAAGATGCTGCTAAAGCAAATGCTGAAGAGTGGTTAAGTCACCAACCAAAGCAAGTTCAACTTTGTTCAAGTTGTATAATTGTGGGACAACAAGGAGCAGCTATGAGGGTGGATAGCAATGACTATTTGCTTAAGGAGTTTGCCATCCAAAAGAGTGTGCCACATGTGACACTGCTAGTGTCTGAGGATTATGAACAAAAACATGTAGGAGAAATGATGGCAGAAGCAGAGGAAACTCCTCAATGCAATACACCTTTGTTGCCAGTAAAAAAGCCAGATAATTCTTATCGTCTGGTGCATGATTTAAGAGCAGTTAATGAGGTAGTAGCAGATTTCCCAGCAGAAGTACCAGATCCTCATACATTATTGGCTCAAATTCCTCCTGAAGCATCACACTTCACAGTGTTAGATTTGTGTGGGGCTTATTTTAGTGTTCCACTTAATGTACAAAGCCAGGGCTTATTTGGGTTTACATACAAGGGACAGTCCTATGAGTACAAGAGACTTCCTCAAGGGTACAAACATAGTCCGCACATTTTTAATAAAATATTAAAAGAGGATTTGGATGGATTGGGGCAATTAGTGCAGAGTAAAGTGATACATTTTGTTGATGATATAATTCTTTGTGCACCAGATGAGGAAACATGCCATAAGGACTCCATTAAATTACTACAAATATTGGCACATAAGGGACATAAGGTCTCTCAGAAAAAGCTGCAGTATTGTCAGAAAAAGGTAGTTTATTTGGGACAGACAATAACAGGGGGACATAGCAGTATTTCAGAAAAGCAATTAGAAGCTATTCGGACAGCTCCAAAACCTAGAACAGTTAGGGAGGTAAATATGCATGTGCAGTCCTCTGTCAACCTACAGGTACAGGACCAGGCCCGCAACCTATTGCTTATTATTCTATTGCATATTCAGAAGTAGAGTTGGGATTGCCATTATGTTACAGAGCAATGGTAGGGGTCTACTTAATGTATGAAAAGGCTTCAGCAATTACAATGGGGTATCCAGTAACAATTCTAACTCACCATAGCCTTAGAAATCTACTTAATCATGGCAAATATACTTTGACTATGTCTAGGCTTAGAGACTATTATAGGCTTCTGGAACAGGAAGATGTAACTCTAGTAAGGTGTGCTACAGTAAATCCAGCGGAAACCTTGCCAACTCCAGAAGATGGTGAACCACATGACTGTGTTCATGAAGCAGAAAAATATTCTAGGCTTAGAGCGGATTTGCTAGCCATTCCCTTAAAGGAAGTGGACATTGAGTTTTGGACTGATGGGTCCTGTTATCGGATAGGTGACAAATTAAAAGCAGGTTATGCAGTACTATTGTGGCTTAATTTGAGTGTACTGTTTGTTTGAAGAAAAGATACTGGGTGTGTCTTATCTTTTTCCTCCAGGACAATAGTGGGGATACCACAAGGGGGTGCTTGATGTCCAGAGGTCCCAGTCTGTTGAGAAGTTTGGACACTGAAAGATATGAAAGTCTGGAGGCCTGGGGGACACTGAACACGAATATAGGACGCAACATCTGGGAACTCACCACTTGTCATCAATACATCAGAGGACAATGTGCTAAGGAGTTACATCTTCACACTTTTTCAGCTCAACATATATTCATATATATTGTAACAACCTTTTGTTTGTTGATTTTTACATTGTAACCTTTAAGTTTTGCTGTTCAATTACAAAATGATGTATGTTACTTGGGAGTAAGTACAGTGTGACCTCAGGGGTTTTGTTCTTTTCTCGAGGCTAGGGAAGTAATGTTAGGCAGGGCAAGGTGGACTGGAGGGTCCGATGGGTCGACCAGCCTGAAAGTACACATTTTGTTTGGTTTATGAGGTTTCATCTGTATGATACTCACTTGTACATATCCAGAAGTGTTATTCTCAATGGTAAGACATTTCTTCTTTATTGGTATTGGAGTACTGTTTTCAGTGATCGTCTAAGGCCAAGAGATCGTGAGAGAGTTTTTCCTGTCTTGAAGGATTGCTGGATATTATTGGTAAGATAGTGGCCTGGCAGGTTTTCGCTCTCACACTCCACTAAATTGGTAGTGCAATAACACTCATTGGAGGAATGGTTGTAAAACTGTACATGTAACAATGATAATGTACTTCTTTTAATTCTTCGAGCCTCTAGGAAGCCTCGAAAGGGGGGCAATGAGGTGTATTCTGTACTGTGGAGGTTTATCACTTCTTGTTTGAGATGCCTTTAGCCCAGAGAAGTTCATGTGTCCAGCTAAACTATTTTTGAGAAGTCCATTTCTATACATGATTGGCATGTCACAAGTGGTTTCAGGTAAACACCATGCAGCTTCTCAAAAGGTCATATTTACATATATGGTAAAGCTGTAAATAGGGCGGTTGGAATTCTTAAGGCATGAGAGCTATAGGAGTGACTGTGAGGGACTATTTAAACGGTTTAGCCTACAAGACTGGGAGAGAGAGAGAAAAACCTGGGACATCAAGAATTGACAAGCTCTCTCCCACACTTTGCTTCTGATTGAAATAAATATTTATTCCGGTTAAGAAGACAGTGTGTCCTGAGTTTTATTTCAAGAAACAACAGCCTTCCAAGAACACCCAAAGAGGAGTCCACAAGAAACAAGAAGACACAACACTATCAAAACATGAGCGCAACTACTGTAATGCACACGTACTCAGCAAATAACACTTTAATCTTGAACACCTTATTCAAGCTTGTTTATAACTGTTTTCCTTCCAGAATACGTGAACCAGGTAAAGGATCCTCCTGTGGGTAATTATATCTTTTTATATTTTTGGGGATAGGCTCCGCCCCCGCCGTACAAGTACGGCAGGATCTGCGAGGTTCCAGACGCTGCGGACCTGGGCTTCGACGGGGCTTTCGCCAAAGACTCTATATACACTATATTCACTATTACTAATTGTCATACGTGTTTATTGGGATTAAATCTTTCTTGCTGCACTTTGTTTCTAGAGTTTTCCTGCTAGAACTGAAAGCTCCGCGTAGGTTCTAGCGGGAAACTCGAAATCACGCCACTTTTCTCAGCCAATCACCAACTCCCACCTGTCCTTAAAAGACCTCCCTCATACCTGTTCTCCCCTGCTTGCAGACGCTGACATACGTTTTCACCCTCCTCCTTCCCCACCGCCTCCAGTTCGGTCCCGCCGGTTGCCCAGGGGATAGGCTCCGCCCCCGCCGTACAAGTACGGCAGGATCTGCGAGGTTCCAGACGCTGCGGACCTGGGCTTCGACGGGGCTTTCGCCAAAGACTCTATATACACTATATTCACTATTACTAATTGTCATACGTGTTTATTGGGATTAAATCTTTCTTGCTGCACTTTGTTTCTAGAGTTTTCCTGCTAGAACTGGGACGGCTGTTAGACGGTCTTTCATGTGTGGGTTCTCCTGAATATTCAGTGCTTTGTAATAAATACTTGGTTTGCTTTCAACTTCACTCCACCTGTCTGACTCTCTCTATCAAACGAACACGCAGGGGAGTTGTACCCCGGTCGAGAGGTGGGTGTTGACCCACCTTTCATTTTCTTTTCTACAACAACGGCAAGATCATTAATAAAAATATTGAATAAAACTGGACCCAGAATTGAACCCAAGATTGACTCCATTTGTTACTAGCTGTAGGTCTGATTTATGGTTTCCAAGATACACATGTTGCCTCCTGCCAGAAAGGTGGGCCCACATGGTTGCATTAATCTACCATAATTTATTTATTTTTTCTAACAGAACAGATAAAATCCTTGCTTTAGAAGTTTTTGAACGGTGGCCATTGTTCGACCGGGTGCATCAGAAACAGTTTAAAGATACAAACAGGCTCTTAAATGGTGGTTAGAGGATTTTTTTTTAAATGTAATGAACAAGCTTTTCTTTCTGACCTAGCAGTAAGCAAAATTCACTTAACTTTAATTTGTTCAGATGTGGATTTGGTACAAGAACTTTTCAGTAAATCATTCATTTCAGTGGCAAATAAACGTGCTCCTCACAAAAAGCTGTGAATAAGAGACAGATCAAGTCCCTGGTTTACAGGCAACATTTCCTCACAGTCAATTTGAGTTTTGAGCTATTTGAGCTATTTGTACATTTTACCAAACAAAATGTTTTAGTATGATTATCAGGTGTATCTATAAAATACTGATGATTTTATATTTGTACATCCTGTACATGTGTTGCAACAGCAACTGAATACCTTCAAACAGGGCTGGACTGGGACAAAAAAATCGGCCCTGGCATTTTTGGTTTAGACCGGACCCTCATAATTTGCAGAGCACAACCAACTTGTAATTTATGTATGTGGGGTTACAGAGAAGCATAATGTATCATCAGCATATTAAATTCAATATAGAGTTCAATTCTATTTTTTCAGGTTAAAGGTGCTTCCTCCTTTAAACAGCTATAACATGTATTTGTATCAGGCTACAAATAGGGCATTCTTTATAGCCTCACCATTACCATTATTCATAACAAAAATTGAACTTTATTATAATCATGTTTTGTTTTTTGGGATGGAATGTTGTAATGGGGCTCGAACCCCTTTAATAAATGTTTGAAACCAGAGTTCTCTCCTACTCTCATCTCATCTACTCTCTAGGTAGAACAAACAATGAGCATGATTGTGGCGCTTTATTAAAAACAAAAACAACAGCAGTACTTTAACTACAAATATGTTTTCCTTATTATTTTAGTGTTCTTTATTAAAAAATATCAGCTTTAAATTGATAAAATTAAATTATTTATGTGGTGTCAATCACTTACATCCATTGGCGTAGGAACCGGGGGGATGGGTGGGACATGTAGCACCCAATATTAGAAACAGGTGGATATGTCCTCCCCAAAAATGAAATAGTTTCGCTCAGCTCAGTCGTACTGTTAATGAAGAGACCGACCGCTAAGCGCTGGGAAACCAATCACGGTGCGTTTCAGGGAGAAAGTCCCGCCTTTCAGAATAAACAGCCAATCAGCTCGCTGGTCTTGCGAGAAGAGTTAGCGTGCTGGTGGAGAAGAAAGCCCCTCCCCCTCGCTGTGAGATTTAGAAGCGGTGTCCAGCATCAGCTGGTGTTGAAGTAAATCTGGATATACGGCGATTTTTTAAAGAGGTAACGGAGCTAACCATGTGACCTGTGTTGAGATTATTTCTGATAGCTGGTTAAAAAGACTCCTCTCCAAATCAAAACACACAGATTAAACCCACCGTGTGATTAATAAACTGCAGCTGTGTTAGTCAGTTATCTTAACTTTGGAATTAGCTAGACAGCTCCCTGTCTAGCTAATTCCAAAGTTAAGATAACTGACTAACTCAAGGCTTAAAAAAAAACATAAATGTTATGTTCAGCTTGCCCTGATATGCCTGATCAGCTAATCACTATTTCATTTTCAAATTGTGTTTATTCATTTAGGATTGCAGGACTTATTGTAAGCTATAGTAAACTAAAAAATAGTTAGCTAGAAGCCAGATGTAGAGGATAGCCAGAATTTAGTACAGTACTTTATGTTGGTAGTTTAAAGCAGTTTATTAACCCTGATCTCTGCCCTAAAATTGTGTTTTCCACCAGATCCAACTGATTAGCTAATAAACAGTCCTTTACTGAGTTTACCTGTTAAAACCCCTTAGCCCCCTATTGAGCATAAATCATTATGTATGTCAGCAGTGTATTAGACACATCATACCTCCACTTACTTTATTAAGTGACTTTAAAGCAGAGAAGGCAGTGGGGATATGCAGTAGAATGTGTAGGAACAGGGTTGAGAAACACTGCTCTAACCTGACTTCTGTTTATTTGTAGTTCACAGTAAGACTAAATCCTGAGTAAATAGAGGGATTCCAGGCGAATCCAAATGTTTTTTTCTTTAGTCTAATATTTATATTAACTTCTGTCAAAAATCTCTATGAAACGTAAAGTTACATTCTTTTTTCAAAAAAGGACACCATCATAAGAAGTGCTTTCAGTAGAAACAATTAAAAGCGCAGATGATAACTGATCAGTTTTTGTCATATATGTATATAATTGAGACATTTCACGCATATTTGTTTAAATGTAATTTGGAGTAACATGGCGGTATAAAGTCACCTTTACTTGGATGTAACTAATAATAAACAGAGTACAGAAAAAAGGGATTATTTGTGATTAAAAGTAATTCCTTAAATGTTGTTCTAAGAAACTATGTGGGCTTTGGTGCATATTAGCAAATGTGTCCCCCCCAATATCAAACCCGCTCCTACGCCCTTGCTTACATCAGAGAGAGAGAGCGAGAGAGAAAAAGAGAGATACAGTCAGAGAGAGAGAGCGAGAGACAGAGAAAAAAGGGAAAGAGCGAGAAAAAGAGAGAGAGAGACAGTCAGAGAGAGAGAGAGCGCGCGATTAGGCGAGCCAGGGAGCGAGAGAGAGACCCCCTCTAACTTGTGGGGTAACTCTAACTCTTAGAAAAAAAGGAAGAAAAAAATCAGCATCGGCCCCTGAGGACTGTCGCCAGATTACCCAGTCCAGCCCTGCCTTTAAAAAAATCTAATCATATTTGAAAAATTGTTGTAGTATGCTTATTAGGTGTGTCTCTATAGACAACAGATGATTTTATGTCTGTATATTATAAAGGTGTATCAGTAGCATTTTGTTGGTTATAGAGATGTACTACATGAATGTTTAACCCATAGGAGGTCAGATCCCTTCTAAAATATTGATACCAATTTCTAAATTAAATCTGATAAATTCAGTGAGAAGCTTATTGATGTTTTATTATTATTGTGGGAAAATAACTGTATTTTTAAGACTAAAATCCTCATGTATTATGTAATGACATTTTCATAAACTGTATTTTAACATTTTGTTCTAAAAATATTGTCAGAACTAGTTATTTAGAACATACAAAATTGAAATAAAGCACTTTAATTAGTTTTATCTCCAGCATTAATTCAGCACTTCTACATTCTATAAATATGGTCAGATGAACAACACTCTGAACAAACAAACTGTCCTGAAGCGGTGCTCTTAGCATTTTCAGGATTGTCATATAATGGGCAAAGTGTTGCAGGGATTTGCTTTAACACACAACATATAGACCTATATGAATAACAGTGTCTTAATAAAGTAGCCCAAAATGTAGTATGTATTTTCTTCTTTTTTTAGCACTTGTGTAGGCTTATCTCTCTCTCTCTGTATGTGTGTGAAATATACTTAGTATTTCTTATACATTACGTAACATGGCTATACGAGATTTAATGCAGGGTAAATCTTTTTGCGATTAATCTGAATGCAAACCTCGGTATGGTGTGCAGTTTATTATTTGTTGAAAAATAGACTAGCCAACCGAAAGGTAGAAAAATACCTACCGTGAAGATGAAGATGTCGGGTGGACAAACGTGTAATGTACTCTCCTTGAAAGATCAGATGTGCTGAGATTAAAACCCTGTTCCTCAAAATCACAAACGCTCTTCCGACGTCTGAGCGGGAAGTCTGGGCTCTTTCAGGACTATATAAAAGGCATTAATCTGCCAAACCTGTTCCACTTGCCCTCCATCCACCGCCCATTTCTTCATTAACCACATCCTCATGAAAACAAACAGGTGTCGCGTCGTATGGCGGCTGTGCGATTTGTTATTGGCTGATGTGCCTGTTGTGTAAGTCTGAAAGAATTTAACTTGTCTGTAAGCCAACAACTGCTTTACTGAACTCTCAATCTCCACATTATAACACAGCTCTACTTCCCTTTTCTCCAGTAGTAACCCTTACAGTTTTCTAGTGCCCTCTAGTGGAGAAAAGGAGGAATATTCAACAGTGCATAGTAAAAGGGTATTCTTAACTGCATAGTAATCTAATAACAAAACAACTCCCCTTTTACTCACAAAAGCGTTACAGTCTCATTGTAAACTTAACTGAAAGAATTAAACAATTTTCTTCTGTAATCTAATACTACAGGGCTACACAATTCAGCAAACACAAGAACATATGTTACACAGACTTATAACTATAGCCAAAACCAGTATCAGGAACCACCTTAGAAAATAATTGTGAATCCCATTACAATTCAACATCAAGCATTTACCCTGGTGATATTTATCTGAAAAGTGACCAATGAAATAAAATATAAATGTAAGTAAAAAAATAATGTTTTGGTAGCCAACAAAAAGTCTATTTTAGTGTACAACTAAAGTGCATAATTTACTGAACTCAATACTGTAATAACTAAAATGTCCATTTTTTTTCTTTTTCAGTTCTGGGCAGAGAGAAAGGCGTGATGCATTCCACCTTTTCCCATCACTCAGAATGAATGTACTTTGCCCTGTCTGCTGCTGAACCAACAAAGGATCTGTGTATTGTCTCTCTCCTTTGCCAACATGGAAGGGCTTCCTTACATGCACCTTGTCACCAACTTTGACTTTGGTAGACCTTGCACCTCTCTTGGCATCTGTGTACATTTTACTCTTGGTCTGCTGCAAGGCCACCCGTGCTGCGACTTGAGCATATTTTCCTTTATCCACTGCAGGTGGTAGGACGTGTAGCTTTGTGCGCATTGGTCTACCTCTCAGAAGCTGAAAGGGAGATTCTCCAGTGGTTGCATGCAACGTGTCTCGGTAATTCTGAAGCATTTCAGACACTGCCAGTTTCCATGGTCTCTGAGCTACTTGTGCTGCCTGAATGCAATCTTTTAGAACTCTGTTGAAGCGTTCTACACCGCAATTAGCTTGAGGGTAGTAGACACTCGTTCTAATGTGCTTAATGCCAAGAAGCAAAAGCAACAATGTGTTCCTCCTTGTCTTGATGCAGCTGCATCAGGACGGCTCCTAATCCATAATCGGAGGCATCTGTAGTGATGAAAGTAGGTAACATGGGGTCATAGATAGCAAGTGCAGGACTTTCCAGGAGCATCCTTTTCAGGTCATTAAAGCTTCTGTCTGCTGCATCAGTCCATGTTAATTCAGCTTGCGTGTTTGCTCTGAAGTGGTTCTACTAGTGTTGCATAATTGGGCAGAAACTTACTGAACCATGAAGTTAGGCCCAGAAAAGAGCGTAGGGCTGCCAAATCTTTTGGTGCAGGAGCTTCAGCAATGGCCTTCAGGTGGTCTGAGCTAGGACATAAACCTTCCTTCAAGAATGTGATTTGCGTTTGGCCAAAAGAGCTTTTTTCAAAGTTAATTTGAAGGCCTACCTCTCTCAGGCGCTGAAGAACAGTTTGTAGACACTTGTCATGTGTTTCCTTCGATTTCCCATAGACTATTATGTCATCCAGGAAGTTACGTACCCCTGGCAGATCTTTCAGGATTGTCTCCATCATTTTTTGGAATGCTGACGACGCTGAAGCCAGGCCAAAAAGTACCCGGGAGTACTGGAAGAGACCATCATGAGTTATGAAAGCAGTCAGCTTGCGGCTTTCGGGGTGCATAGGTAGTTGGTGGTAAGCTGAGCTCAGATCAATCTGGCTGTAGTGTGCAGCACCTGCCAGTTCTGTAAACACATCATCCATATGAGGAAGTGGATGACAGTCCATGATTACACTTTTGTTAGGTTCCCTGAGGTCAACGTAGAGTCGTAGGCCCCCTTCTTTTTTTCGTGCTACCACTAGGGGACTCACCCATTCAGATGCATCTATATGTTCTATAATGCCTGCTTGTAGCAATCGGTTGAGCTCTACTGACACCTCCTTACGAATGCTCAATGGTAATTGTTTCAATTTTTGACGTACCGGCTGCACTGATTTGTCTATCTGTACCTTGTGCACAAACCCTTTCTCACAGCCAGGAGAAGAAGGTGAGGCAGACACATTGTACACTGCGGAGTGTCTGCTCCCTGCTCTGCTCCCTGCTCTGCTCCCTGCTCTGCTCTCTGCTCTGCTCTCTACTCTGCTCTCTACTCTGCTCTCTACTCTGCTCTCTACTCTGCTCTCTACTACTCTGGTCTGCTGCTGTGCTGGTCTGCTGCTGTGCTGCTCTGCTGCTGAAAGCTTGCTTTAATCCTCAGCTTCTACACTTTTCTCTGTTTTCTTCTCTTTTACTCTCTTCACACTTACTAATCCACTTTTAGTCTGCTTCCTCTTTGCTCTACACACCTATTAATCCACTCTCAGTCTACTTTTATAGACTTTTTCCTCAGGTTTGCTGGATTAGCTGTTTGCTGCTGCAGTTTGTTTGTGTAAGTTTCTAATTTCAACTGAAACAAGGTGAGTGCTCTTTTTCTCCATGGCTTCTGCTCAGGTTTACACCTGTTTAGAGTGTGGCATGTATAGCTTAGATCCCTTATCCACCGATACTGGTAACAATAGTGGTATTTGTACTAAGTGTGAGATAGTTAGCTCCTTGGTGGATAAGGTGAACAAGTTAGAGCTGCACGTCCGGGGTTTAATAAGGGATAGACAGCAGGATTCACTGTTAGCAGCCCCGGGTGTCTCAGGGAGAGTTAGTACCCCCTCGACTCCGGCCTTAGAGCCCTCACAGCGGGGCGAATGGGTAACGTCTCGGCGGCATAGTCGAAAGGCTAAGGCTAATGCTACCGCAAAGGCCACAGCCAGCCCACCTAAACACCACGCTCCCCCAGTTCACGTGTCAAACAGGTTTGCCCCGCTCAGTGAAGCACCAACTGAGGAGCCTGTTAAAGGTACTCTGGTGATAGGAGACTCTATCGTCCGACACGTGAAATTAGCTACTCCTTTAGGGGCACCAGCGGCAACAGTTACTTGTTTACCGGGAGCCAGAGCACCGGACATTAGTGGCAACCTCAGGTTAGGGAATAGGAGATATTCGAGGGTAGTAATTCATGTAGGGGCCAATGATATTCGTCTGCGGCAGTCTGAAGTAACTAAGGCTAATATTAAAGAGGTGATTAAACAGGCCCAGACGCTGTCCGAGGAGGTAATCTGCTCTGGCCCCATCCCAATGAGGCGTGGTGATGAAGCTTACAGCAGGCTTTCTTCGCTGAACCGCTGGATGTCCAAGTGGTGTGCAGAAAATCATGTGGGCTTTATAGATAACTGGCTACACTTTGAGGGCAAGCCTGGTCTTTTAGGTAGGGATGGTGTCCACCCCACGCGGGAGGGTGCTGCCTTACTTTCATGCAGCATAGCTCATAGTCTTTTAGTTAGTCGGCAGAGTAGTATTAGAAGCTGCTGACAATCCAGAGCCGGGACCAGGCCGCAGACAGAGAGGCTTAACCAACCGTCTGCGAGCTGCAAAGAGACGTTACCTAGATACCAATGTATTCAGACTGTGTCTGTCCCCCGAGTCAAACAAAAACATCAAAAAACTAAAACAGTAAATCTAAATAACTTAACTTATATTAAACAATCATATCCAGACTGTAGTACTAACATTTCAAGCCTAAAGATTGGTTTACTTAATATTAGATCTCTGAATTCAAAAGCAGTTCTAGTGAATGAAATGATAACTGATCAGAAATTCGATGTTCTGTGTCTGACAGAAACCTGGATTAGGCCAAATGAATATGTAGCATTAAATGAAGCCGCCCCTGCAGGCTATAATTATATACACAATCCGAGACTGTCCGGTAGAGGAGGTGGGGTCTGCATATTTTTCCAAAGTACCTTAGTTAGCAATCAGAAACACTATGAAAATTTTACTTCTTTTGAGCTTCTTTACACCAGTATAATTAATCCAGTTACAAAAAAGAATGCATTTTCTTTAATTAACATCTACAGACCACCAGGGCCCTATTTAGAATTTTTAAAAGAATTTAGTGATCTTGTCACAGACTTAGCAGTAAGTAATGATAAAGTGATTATAGTTGGAGACTTCAACATTCATTTCGAAAAATTGGATGATCCATTAAAAAAAGCATTCACATCGATTTTAGACTCAGTTGGTATTATTCAAAATATAACAGGACCTACTCATTACTGTAATCATACTCTGGATTTAGTTTTGACCCTGGGTGTGAGCATAGATAACCCGAATATTCGTTCTCAAACCTCCGCAATTTCAGATCATTACCTTATTTCATTTAAATTACATCTTAGTCATAATATACGTACATCCCCTAGCTACTCTGTAAAACGTTCAATTACGCCTTTTACAGCCCAACAATTTACACATAAGCTTCCAGATTTCTCAACTCTAATGTACTCTCCTATAGACCCAGTAGAACTAGACAAACTAACCGAAGGTTTAGAAAATACCTTTCGCTCTACCTTAGATGTTGTAGCACCCCTTAAACACAAAATAGAGAGACAGAAAAAGCTCGCACCGTGGTACAATGATCAAACTCGTACCTTAAAGCAGTTAGTACCAAATTTAGAGCGTAAATATCGATCAACTAAACTGGAAGTGTTTCACTCTGCGTGGAAAGACAGTCTTGTTAAATATAGAAAAGAACTTAATAAAGCCCGCTCAGCATATCTGGCCTCACAGATCGAGATAAATAAAAATAATCCTAGAGTTCTCTTTAGTGTTATTTCCAAATTAACTAAAAACCAGGCAGGTACTGAACCTCAGATTCCAGCCATTTACACCAGCAACGATTTTATGGACTTCTTCAATAGTAAAATTGAAAACATTCGGGATAAAATTAAACAGATAAATATTACATCCTCTCTGTCATCTGGTCTGGCTGATCTAGAACAAAACCCTGTTACTGAAGTTAGGTTGGAAGTCTTTAACCCACTTCCACAGCTAGAACTAGAGAAAATTATCTCCTCTTCAAACAGCACAACCTGCACACTTGATGCTGTTCCCACAAAATTATTAAAACAGGTACTACCAGATATAATTAAACCTCTGTTAATGATAGTAAACTCATCGCTCGCCCTGGGCCATGTACCCAAAGCCTTTAAAACTGCTGTAATTAAACCTATGATCAAGAAACCAAATCTTGATCCTAGTGTACTGTCTAACTATAGACCTATTTCAAACTTACCCTTTATTTCTAAGATTTTAGAAAAAGCTGTAGCCCAACAACTTTGCTCTTACCTGCAAAGAAACCAGATTTATGAAAAATTTCAATCTGGATTTAGGCCTTATCATAGCACTGAGACAGCTTTAGTTAGAATAACAAACGATCTACTTATAGCCGCCGACCAAGGCTGTGTTTCCTTACTCGTACTTCTCGATCTGAGCGCAGCCTTTGATACAATAGATCATACTATCCTTTTAGAAAGACTAGAGAACATGGTCGGTGTAACCGGAACTGCCTTAGCATGGTTTAAATCGTACTTAACCGATCGCTATCAGTTTGTGAGGATAAATGATATGTCTTCCAGTTATACCAAGGTAAGATATGGAATTCCACAAGGCTCTATATTAGGACCGTTATTATTTACATTATATATGCTCCCACTGGGCAAAGTTATTAGAAAACACAATGTGAATTTTCATTGTTATGCGGATGACACGCAGCTCTTCATATCAGCCAAACCTGATGACAGAGTGAGATTAAAGAAAATCGAGGATTGTGTAGAAGATGTAAAATCATGGATGTCGCACAACTTCCTCCTATTAAATAGTGATAAAACAGAAGTTCTCCTATTAGGCCCCAAAGCTGCTAGAAATAAATTATCAGACTTAATGCTAAATCTGGCTGACTTCTCAGCCACCCCTGGTTCAGCAGCTAAAAACCTTGGAGTTATCATAGATTCAGATCTAGCATTCGATAAACACATATCTAATGTTACTAGAACAGCTTTTCTACACCTCCGTAATATTGCCAAGCTAAGAAATGCCCTATCACTGCATGACGCAGAAAAATTAGTACATGCCTTTATTACCTCAAGGCTAGATTATTGTAATGCGCTACTGTCTGGATGTTCCGGCAGTAACTTAAATAAACTTCAGCTAGTTCAAAATGCTGCAGCCAGGGTCCTTACTAAAACTAGAAAATTTGACCATATTAGTCCAGTACTATCAGCACTGCACTGGCTTCCAGTCAAATTCCGCATAGACTATAAAATTCTCCTGTTAACGTATAAAGCCCTACACGGACTCGCTCCTGAGTATTTACAAGACCTCATCTCCTGTTATGAACCACCGCGATTACTCAGATCTCAGGGTGCTGGTTTATTAGTAGTGCCTAAAATTCAGAGGAGCTCTGCAGGAGGAAGAGCTTTCTCTTATAAAGCGCCTCAACTCTGGAATAATCTCCCCGAATATGTTCGGGACTCAGACACAGTCTCAATCTTTAAGTCTAGACTGAAAACTTACTTGTTTAGTTTAGCTTTTGGTAATTAATGTTTTTCCCTTTAGATAAGGCTGCAGATTCAGGGGTTCATGGACAGAGGAAATTGTGGTAAACTGAGATGCTGGTGCTGTTGTTCTCCCACTGCACACGGTCACTCAGGTTTGTGGACGGTGGAGTGGGTGGATGCTGGTGTTTCAGGGAGCCTCCGTGTCTATGTTACCTTCTGGCTCTCTGCCTTTAGTTAGGCTGTTTTATTCAGTTCTGCCGGAGTCATTTGCCACACTCTGATAATGTTTTAATATTCTCAGTTTTGCATAAATCCAGTAAAAACTAATTCCATCTCTCTGCTTTCCTCCGAGTTACTGACTGCCCACCTGTCTGACCCGATACCGATGTTGGACCCTCAGGCTCTCGCGTCTCCTGTCCAGCCAGACTGATGGAAGTTTCTGAAGTCAGCTCTTCTCCACCACCACCACAGATCAGCTGCTCATCGACCATCTTACTCTCCACTACAGATTACATCCAAGCCATTAGTGGCGCTATTACACTCCTGAGTACATAAAACCTATATGGATGTATAAAAGACTTTTTAAATTTTAATTTAAAAGCCGTTTGACCAGTGGTAGGATGGTCCCCCCTTTAATGTGAGTCTTGGTCCTCCCAAGGTTTCTTCCTCCTCCTGCAGCTCTGAGGGAGTTTTTCCTTGCCTCCGCGCTCACTGGGGGTTCTGTATTCTGTATTTTCTATGTGTAATGTTTTGCCTGATTCTTTGTCCTGTAATCATGTTTCTGTAAAGCTGCTTTGTGCCAACACCTGTTGTAAAAAGCGCTATACAAATAAATTTGATTTGATTTGATTTGATTTGATTTGTGAAAGAGAAGGTGGAGCATTTGCATTGTCATGTTCGAAGTAGTTTACTTTGCCTCCAATGATGTTTACCTTGAGTGCCTTTATCATGTCCAAACCTAATAATAGTAATCCGGATTTGACAATGTAGAAGGAGACTGAAATTTTTTCACCTTGGTTTGGTATGGTAGCCACAGCAGGTAGACACCCCATAACAGATAACTCCTGTCTGGCATAAGTGAGCAGTTTCACTTTTGGTTCTCTCAGAGAGCAGCTGGCAAAACATTGCTTGTACAGTGTTTCTGGGAGAATGGAAACAGAAGCTCCGGTGTCTACAATGAGATCCAAAGCATGAGAATTTTCTAGCGGTGCTTCAATGTTAACAGTGCAGATGATCTTATCATAAGCTGCTGCTACATGTTTAACATTCTCAATGCAGAGCACAGCTAGTTTCGGGACCACGACTTTCCTCACCTCAGTGGCATGTGACTTACATACTTTGGCAAAATAATAGCTCAAAACTATGCCAAAAACGCTTCTCTCGGCTTATACCGTCTGAATACTACATTTAACACACAAATGAACCCAAACACTTAAGAAATGATGAAAACGAAATGTTAGTGCATTTTACAGTTATAATGTGTTATAGGTCTTAAAAACTCATTCCTGATCGAAAGAGATGTTTTCAGTTCAAAACAACATTTGAAGCAGTTTATCGCTATAAGGAGTGAGAGGAGCTCAAAACTATGCGCCGGAATCCTCTGAACACATACTTTACTACATTCAACACACAAATGATCCCAAAATACTTAAGAAATGTTGAAAACAATATGTTAGTTGCTTTTTCCACAGTGATAATATTTTTAGGCCTTGAAAAGATTTTAAAAATTTATTTACAAAGCTCCTTTAATTTATCCACATTTATAGCAATATGAGCAATGAAAGCAGTTAGAGTTCACGTAAACTTCAATGTTTTCAGTAGTGGAGAGTGAACAGCTAGAGCAAGGAAGGTTAATAAACTGGATGATGGGCAGTTAAACTGTTGTGGATGATGGGAAAGGCTGACTTCCAGAAACTTCTATCAATCTGGCCGACAGGGGACATGAGATCCTAAAGGTCCAACATCCATCGGTATCGGGGGTCAGACAGGTGGGCAGTCAGTAACTCGGAGGAAGGCAGAGAGATGGAATTAGTTTTGACTGGATTCATGCAAAACAGAGAATATAAAACATTATCAGAGTGTGGCTAGTGACTTCGGCAGATCTGATTAAAACAGCCTAACTAAAGGCAGAGAGCCAGAAAGTAACATAAACACTGAGACATCCTGAAACACTGGCATCCACCACCTCCACAAATCTGAGTGGGAGAACAACAGCACCAGTTTACTACAATTCCCTATGTCCATGAACCCCTGGATCTGCAGCCTTATCTAATGGGAAAAACATTAATTACCAAAAGCTAAACTAAGCAAGTACGTTTTTAGTCTAGACTTGAGACAGAGTCTCAGTCTGAGTCCCGAACGTATTTGGGAATGTTATTCCAGTGTTGGGGTGCTTTGTAAGAGAAAGCGTTTCCACCTGTAGAGCTCTGAATTCTGAATTCTAAGCAATTATAGCCAACAGTGTAAAAACAACATGAAATGTGTTTTTATCAGTTCTCAAAACTCCTGCCTGGATATCCATCTTTATAATCTTTATAAATAGCACCCTGCATGTAGTCAGCCTGTATGCTGTGCTTTTAAAAATAAGTTGATATGAGATTTTATATTTGGATAAATAAACTTTTAATATATTTAACTGCTTTTTTTTTTGTTATCAGTATTTCTTTCTTTTTTTTCGCCAAAGGTACACAGAGCCCAATGGGGTCCAGCCATTCACATAAATGTTACTTCGACACATACCAGGCTGCAAAAATGGTTTTCTCAAAGTATAACATACTTTATATATATTTATGTATTATATAAAATATAGCATACTGGCTCTGCCCTTACTATTTCAACTGGTGCTGATGCAGCTGACTGAATGTCACTGGATGATGGTCGGTGAGAGAGGAGGTAGCCTTATTGCTGACACAATCCCCTTCAGCTTTTCACAATAGCTGGTAACTCGTACAAAGAAAAGAAACTTGGTTTGGCAAGTTATTGAAATCATTTTCAGTTGCAGCAGAATCACAAAATTGTTGAAGAACAAGTGAATTCTACTCAGCATGTCCTCTTTTTATACATTTATAAGACATTAACTGATCCAATTACTGTATTAATTAAATGTTGCACTTTTTATTTTAATCTGTTGACTGTTAGCTACAGCAATTCTAATAATCTTTAGGAAATCATTGAACTTTTTATATTTAATACATTATTTTTTTTTTAATGAGAATGAGCAAAACAGTGATCGATCAGAAAGCTGATGATGTATTGTGGAAAACAGTTTGCCATTAAACATTGTGACACATTTGCCTTGAGAGGAGGAACTTTCATTGCTGACACAAGCTCCTTCAGTTTTTTTCACAATATCTGATAATTCTAAGAAAGAAAATGAAGCATACAATTACAGAATTTGTGTGATGTCTCACAACTATTGCCCTGCAGAGATAAAGACTGCAGAGAAGATCATCAGAACTCCACTGCCCTCTCTGCAGAGCATCTACCACCAGAGAGTCCTCAGGAGAGCTGCCTCCATCCTCAAAGACTCTACCCACCCCCAGCATGGACTGTTCACTCTTCTGTCTTCCGGCCGGAGGTACAGAAGTGTGAAATGCAAAACCACCAGGCTAAAGAACTTCTTCTTACCCAATGCTACCAGACTCTTGACTACCTCAGAAATAACCATGCACCTTACTCACATGTCAAGGACATTTCTCAAAGGCACATGCTCACTTTACTGCAAAAAAATGTATAATTGCACTACTGAACGTTTTGCACTTTTTTCATATTCCACTGCTGTAGATAACTAGATGTACTTACTTATAAATAATATCAATAACACATTACTATTTTCATGTATATATTTCCATCCTGGATGTAAATTTAACTCACCAATTTAATATTTATATTTATTTAGTTTATTATATTGAGGAACAAATACTACATACTCTGGTATGTTACATACCTTTAAGTGCTGACACTATGTCCTCAATTAGCACAGATCTCTTTTTTTCGGAGGCTGCACAAAGCTCTCTTCACTTCAGCATCTATCAGACTCGACACAACAAACATTTTAATGTTACAATAAACATAGCAATGAACGATGTTCTAACATAATTGCCTTTGCAAGAGTGTGAGCAATCTACTACACCAAATTAAAAAGGTACACAGGAAATCATATTTTGCATTGTGTATAGGATAATAGCTCTTTTCCATTAACATGGGGAAGGAGCTTTGTTCGGGTTCACGCACAAAATGTTGAACTGTTCTGTGCATTTCCACCAACAAAAATAGGTTCTTAACCCATTGAGTTATTTTGCTTGAAAATGGTTAATATATATATATATATATATATATATATATATATATATATATATATATATGTACAGTATATTTTGAGAAAATATAAATCTATTCTGGAAGACCCTGAAGTAAAACTCAGAAAATGGAAAATAAACGAGTTTCAGTTATGCAGCTCTTTCTTTATCTGTTTCATACAAAAAACACATGGTAAATGTAGACACTCAAAATCACAGATATGAAAAGAGTTCTGCTGATATCACAACCAATTCGATTTAATTTTTGTGCTGAGAATGGTCTACCATCCAAAAACATCTAGTCAAAATTGTTAATGTGGTCATAAACCTACTAGTGATAAATCTGTGAAGGAATGACAGTAATAGTCCACAATACGTAATTATACAGCTGATCTATAATGTAGGGGAACCGCAAGGTAGGCCTGAGCAAAAAAAAGATGTAATTAGGAAGCACTGATAACCAACAAGTAACCTGATGAAGGTAATAATCATAACTTTGGAAACTTCCTAGAAAACTACAAAGGAAGCAACAAAATGCCATAAATCTAGAGTAATGCAGATGTTTGCAGTTTCATTTGATAGTTGTCAGGAAAACAAGTTTTTAAAAGATGGTTAACACAGTATTAAAGTATTTATTAATAACATATTGCATTTCCCATAAAACAGTTAAAAAAATGCTAAAGCTAATGTAGGTATAAGCTGTAAAAATAATAATAATAATAATTCACACTGCTTTGTTTACATTGTCCAGGCCTGCATCATAGGTGGAATTATTTCATTTATTAAATTTGACAAGGCAGGACACAACAGCATAAAAACTACTTTTAAGCAGTGAGACCTGAAATGTGTTAAATATTCAACAATCACTATCAAAACGGAAACAGTTAACTTTAGAGCGTTACCATGAAATAAGTCTAAAACAAAAACATAAAACTAAGTAAGTCACTTGAGAAACAATTTAAGAGCACGAGGAATAAAAGAGAGTTCATGTCTTTTAGTTTTGCTCGCAGGTACTACAAATTCCCGCTGCCGACGAAGTGAGTAAGTAGATGTTGGGGCTGAAGGCAAAAAGTCATGTAGAGGAGATGATTTATCCTTAAAAATGTCAGTGAGGACGAGCAAGGTAGCCTTATCACGCCTTTAACTGAGTGGTGGAAGAAGTGATGATGATGGGATGCCGATGATCCTGCAGCATCGTTTTTGAACCCTTTCCAGTTCCTCTAAGAGTTTTTTTGTCAGTCCACCCCAAACTGGGCTAGCATACTCAACGATTGGGCGTATAAAAGTCAAGTATATCTGTTTTAGCACATCACAGGGAAGACCAGCTCTTTTGGCAACAGCGAGAAAGTGGATCCTGGGTCTTGTCTTTAAAATCAAATAGTTAATGTGAGCATCCCAGGATAGATCAGACGAGATCTAAACTCCGAGCAATTTGAAAGTGGTGACTCTACATTATATAATATAATATAGGATAATATAAAAAAACAAACATAATATAATAATAAATATCACCTGCCTTCATTATGTCTGTGAATCATACAAGTGTGTAAGAAATAGCTTTCTTGTACGCAATTCCTTCGGAGTCCAAGGCCTTGGGTTCAGGTCTTGAAATCACAATTTCGAGTGCCTGAAAAAAATATAGTTCTAAATAAATACTGATTTCCTTACATAAACTGACACAAACTACTTTTAATAAAAAAAACAATAATGTTATCTTCTTGTTAATAATTTAGCTGTAGTAAAAAAAATGGTAGGTATAATCTTGTTTCCCTTTTTGAAATTCTTCAATATTTTTGCACTACTTCAGCAAAACTGTACACAACAATAACTTTAAAATACTAATTACAAATACAACTGAACATATGATTAACCTTTCTTTTCCTTTTGTGGGGTGTTCTGATTTTATTCTTCATGTTCAAAAGGATCTGTTGAAAGATATTACATTTTATTACAATGTATTAATACATTATTTGGTTGATTTTTTTTTTTTTTTTTTTAAATCTCAAAATTAATTCATGGAAATCACTGAAATATATTCTACCAACTCTTATCTTTCCAAATCTATATATGGTCTTGTAGATTTTTCTTGAAATTTACATTTATTCACTAGTTTACAATCTAAAATTGTTATATGGTGTGACATGAATTTTATTGTGTATTAAATTAAAAATGGGTATAATGTGATAATGTAAGTCAATTTATCCTGAATATGTATCATTATTATTATCCTCCATACACATAGGAAACCGTTTAATTGAATTATTTTAATACACTTTTAATTATTTTGGGAATACCTTGTTATAAAAGTACCAAAATGTGTGTAACCTTTGCTGGCACTATTCCTCATATGTCACATTGAAGAGTTTATCATAACCGAAATTTTTTTTTATTTATCTTTTTTATATTTTATCTTTTTATCTTAATGTCACACCATATGACGAATCACACCACACAACAATCTGTATGCAAAAATTTGTATTAGCTGCATTCAGCAAACAAATTTGTTTGGCAAGTGATTGAAATCATTTTAAGTTACAGCAGAATCACAAAATTGTTAAAGAACAAGTGAATTCTACTCAGCATAGTGAAGAATGTTTATAAGACATTACCTAATCCACTTACTGTATTCATTAAATGTTGCACTTTTTATTTTAATCTGTTGACTGTAAGCTACAGCAATTCTAATAATCTTTAGTAAATCATTGAACTTTTTTATATTTAATACATTATTTCTTCATAAAATGAGAATTAGCAAATCAGACAGCTGATGATGTATTGGTAAAAACAGTGTGCCAATAAACATTGTGACACACTTGGCTTCTACTAAAGAAACAAACAGAAGAACCATGTATTCATAATACATGCCTTTCCTGGTGTTTTGCTAAAGCTGGATGTTCAGGTGTGCTACAGTGAACTGCAGCTGGGTCAAACTTTTCCTTTTGCATTCAGGAGTAACTAAGTCTGAGTAAGTGAGTGAATCTGCATGAATGAGTGAGTGTTGCTGTATGAATATTATATTTGTGAAGAATGTACTATAAAAATGTGTTGAACTAATGAAGTATTTAAAACATTTAACTATTAGCTATAACATGTGTATCTAATAGCATTATTTATGTATAATTTATAATGCAGTTCATATCATATAGTGTGACAAGAAAACCCTGTCACACCATATGACATTTCATGTACTTAGCATGACTTTAAGCAATGTGGCTTTATGCCAACTACAATATGACAATATAGTTTTAAAAGAAATATTGACTGAAAAGTAATTTAATTTGGGCATTTTTGTGTAAAATGTGTCACACCATATGAGGTGTTGTCATGGTGAGCACAGAATTGCAGACACGTGCAGATACTGATAAAACAATACGTTTATTATAAAAATAAACAGATGTAAGACGTGGTTGATACAGAAAATGGGTAATCACCAGAAACCAGAGCAATGTAGACAAAACCATACCATAAACGAGAGACAGTCCAGAGTTCATACACGAGATATCCAATGTCAGAGGTAATCCAAGAGGCAGTAGTGAAAACACAGTCCAGGTAATACACAAGCAATCCAATATCAGAGGCAAAGGCAATAATCGGCGTCGAGAAAACAAAAGCAAGGTCATACACAAGATAAACTGAGACAAGAGATAAAGTAACTCTTTGTAAAGAGGAGAACCTACAATACGCGGCCTGGGTGTTTGTGTGGAGTGCTCCAGTAATCAGTATTCGGAACTTCCTGGAGGAAGCAGGTGAGGTGTCACGTGACCAGGTGAGTGCGTGATGTCAGCGGGTGGTGCATTCTGGGTAGTGTAGTTGTTGACCTGAGAACCTCCGTTAGAGCTGAGTGTGGAAGGGACAGAGGAGCTAACAGCACCAGACGTGACAGTACCTCCCCCCAAGGGAGTCGGAACGGGGACGACCACGACGACGTCCACCCGACGGGCAGGGAGTACCGGCGGGAGGAACAGGCGTAGCCACAGAGGTGCCGGACAGGCGTGGTCTGCGAGACTGGGAACCCCGACGCACCGGAGCCGAAGAAGAGAGTGAGCGCTTGGGACGCCCACGGGGTCTAGGAGCAGGTTTTCCAGGGTGACGGGCATGAAATTCGGCCAGTAGAGCAGGATCCAGCACATCACCGGCGGCAACCCAGCAACGCTCCTCAGGGCCGTAACCCTCCCAGTCTATCAGGTACTGGAGCACACCGCCACGCCTGCGTGAATCCAGCACCTCTCGAACAGCATAGGTAGACGAATCCTCCCCCTCCACTGCCGCGGGCGGCACGTCATCAGGAACACCCTCGGCAAGCGGACCTGGGACAAGAGGCTTGAGCAGAGAGACATGAAACGAATTATGCACTCTGTACTGAGCAGGTAACTCAATCTTATAAGTCACCTCGTTAACCTGAGATAAAACCTTAAATGGGCCAATATACTTAGGCAGCAGTTTCCTACAGGCCCCCTCAAACCTCAAGTCCCGCGTCGACAACCACACCCTGTCTCCGGGTTGGTATTGGGGGGTGGTACCACGGTGTCTGTCGGACTGCTCCTTATACTTGCGTAAAACCTCCGAAATTTGTTGATGCGTCTCCTCCCACACCTGCTCACTCCGCTTCATCCAGTCGTCAACAGCAGGTCCACGGAGCCAACGGAGGCTGGTAACCCAGAATGCACTGAAAGGGAGTGAGACTAGATGTAGAGTTAATGAGGGAGTTTTGGGCTATTTCAGCCCAAATAAGATACTGTGACCAATCATTAGGGTGTTTAAAGCAGTACAATCTCAGAAATTTACCTAATTCTTGATTGACCCTTTCACATTGCCCGTTGCTGGTGGGATGAAACCCAGAAGTAAGACTAACGTGTACACCTAAGTGTTCAAAGAATGATTTCCAAACTCGAGAAGTAAATTGTGGACCTCTATCTGATAGAATATCTTCAGGAACGCCAAAATGTCTGAAAATGTGTGTGTAGATAGCTTGAGCTGTCTGAAGAGCATTAGGTAGTGCAGGAAAAGGGATAAATTTAACCCCTCTAGAGAATCTGTCTACGACTGTCAGGATGGTAGTGTAACCTTCTGATTCGGGTAAATCTGTAACAAAATCTACAGCAATTTGTGACCAAGGTCGTTCAGGAACAGGCAGAGGACAAAGTTTACTGGCTGGAAGGGCTTTGGGTGTTTTGCATTGAGCGCAGACTGAACATGAAACTACGAAAGCTTGTATGTCAGCTCGCATGGTTTCCCACCAATAACGAGCTGAGATTAGTTGTAGTGTACGTGTAATGCCGGGATGACCAGAAGTAAGGGCAGCATGTGCCCAACCAATGAGTTGATCGCGAAATTGTTCGGGTACAAAAATCTTGTGAGGAGGACAGCCCTCCGGAGGTGGTGTATTAACCTGGCTCTGATGAATAAGATCATCAAGCTCCCACCTAATGGCAGGTACTTTAACTGTGGGTGGCAGAATGTATTCGGGTTCTGAAGCACGGCATGCGTCGTCTGGGGAACTAAAAACGCGAGATAAAGCATCCGCCTTAGTATTACGGTTACCAGGTCGAAACGAGATAGAGAAATCAAAACGTGAGAAGAATAATGACCAACGAGCTTGACGGGGGTTTAAGCGTTTAGCTGTACGGAGATATTCCAAATTTTTATGGTCTGTTAGTACAGTAAATGGATGTGCAGCACCTTCCAGCCAGTGACGCCATTCCTCAAGAGCACAGTCACAGGGGCGATGAGGAGGCAACTTAGTAGCGTTATCTTTGCTAAATACTTCTAAAAAATCAGAATACTCAGTGGGAATAACAGGGGAATCAGAAACTTCAGGGCTCTCCACAGAAGTGGACTGAATAATAAGGCTGTCTAAAGCTAAACAGTTCTTATGACAGTGAGAAGACCAAACCGTGATATCCCCTTCGCGCCAGGAGACGGTGGGATCATGGGTCTTGAGCCATGGCATGCCCAGGATCACAGGATGCTCGGTGCTGGGAAGCACGAAAAGTGGCAGTTCTTCAAAATGAAGAGCGCTGGCTTGTAGGGTGATGGGTAGCGTCTGAAGTGTGACCGGTTTGGAGCGCACAGTCTTCCCGTCCACAGCATGAATGGATAACGGACGCAGAAGTTCTCGGGTGGGTATGCCGTGCTCCTTCACCAGGTCCAGACTGATGAAGTTCCCTTCCGACCCGGAGTCTATAAGAGCTGGGACAGAGAGCATACCATCAGGCAACATAATATTCACAGGTAACGAGAAACATTGAGAACGAAAAATTGTGTTTTGCTTACGTACCACGTTAGCGCGAGCACTCCACGCGCTGTCCCAGGGCTGGAGCTTTCACAGGTCGGGTCAGGAGACCACACTCAGCCTTGAAATGACCGGCCTCCCCACAATGAAGGCACAAATGAAGCTGGATCCGGCGCTGTCGCTCCTCTGGAGTTAGCCGGGTTTTCTGGATGTCCATGGGCTCTGGGGCCGACAGCGCAGCTTTCTCTGGTGTGGAGGTGCGGGGCAGAGTCACAGGAGTGTGCTGAGTGCGAGAGCTGGTCTTGGGGCGGTGCGAGAGAAATTGATCCAAACGGATCGACAGTGAGATGAGCTGATCCAAAGTTAGCGAATCATCTCTGCAGGCTAACTGCCTCTGTATGTCTGGGTTGAGTCCGCATCTGAATACGTTAATCAAAGCTGCATTATTCCAACCACTACCAGCTGCAAGAGTGCGGAACTCCAAAGCGTAGGAAGCCAACGGCTTCTGACCTTGCTTGAGAGCCAGCAAAAGTTCTCCATTAGACTGTCCATAACGAGAATGATCAAAAACCGAGCGAAAAATAGCCAAAAAATCAGTGTAGCTAGCCCCAGAAACTTCCTCCCAAATAGCTGTAGCCCACTCAAGTGCCTTACCAGAAAGCCGGGAGATAATAAAACCGAACTTAGCATTATCGGTTGTGGGCGGTGAATTACTAAACAACACGGAGCATCGCAAAAGAAAACCGCTGCATTTTTCCGGATCCCCATAAAAAATCTCCGGTTTAGAGACAGAAAAACCAGGCTCAGATGAAACAGCGTTGGGCAAACGGGGGGCAGCTAACGGGCTAGGGCTAGGGCTAGCACTAGGCTCAGTTAAGCCTCTGAGGTGAGCTAGCAGCTCCGAAAGCTGTTGCTGCTGTGTAGCTTGTTGGCTGGCTAGCTCAGAAACAGCTTGGGTCACACCAACGAGCGTTTGCTGGTGCTGACCGAGTAGCCTCCCCTTATTGGCTAAACCAGATCTAATAGCCTCAGTATCTGCTATCTGATCTTGTACGGCCGCGTATTCTGTCATGATGAGCACAGAATTGCAGACACGTGCAGATACTGATACTGATGATACTGGTGTGGGTGTTTGTGTGGAGTGCTCTTATATAGTGCCAGTAATCAGTATTCGGGAGTTCCTGGAGGAAGCAGGTGAGGTGTCACGTGACCAGGTGAGTGCGTGATGTCAGCGGGTGGTGCATTCTGGGTAGTGTAGTTGTTGACCTGAGAACCTCCGTTAGAGCAGAGTGTGGAAGGGACAGAGGAGCTAACAGCACCAGACGTGACAGGTGTGCTAGATATACTAGATTTTTCTGAAGGAATAAAGAGCGGCAACTTTCATTGTCCTTCTGAGGTGTTGTTCTTCCTCCTGAAAAAAAGAGATCCCCCACTGCCCAAATGTGTCCAAAAAAAAAGCCAGTTTAAAAAAGGAGTATGGCGTCACACCATATGACATTTATTTTTGGGACAAAATGTTTTAGTTAATCCTACAAAATAGTATGCCCGAACTTTTAGCTAAGTATACTCACAAGTAGACATATTGGTTATTAATATATGATTGATTAAACAGGAAATTAATTAATTTGCTTGTTTTTTATTCAAAATCTAACTTTGTGAAATGTCACTGGGACAGTCACAATCAGCTATATGAGCTTTTTCTAGTTTGATTAAAAATTGTGAAAAAAAAATGTTAATGCTCTGTCAGTTCACATATGACAGCACTTTCTGATCAATATCATCACAGTTTTTGACAGATTCTTCTATAATTTACATATATTTGACACACTGGAACAAAAAAGGTCAGGTCATGTCAACCACCCATAAATATATAACTTTTCTTGTTTTGGAGTATACAATATATGCACACACAAAAATATACTTAATTTATCTTGCCATTTTTGTACATAAACAGTACTTGTAAATCATGTATTGCACTATGAAACTGCTATATTCATTACATACTACTTAAAACAAAAAGACACTTGTCATCAAATGAAGCTTTGCACTGCACACCCTCTGCTAACCTGCTGTCTATGTAGTCAGCTAGCATAGCATAGCTAGCATGCTAGCTCGATACTACGTTCGTAGTGGTTAGCTAGCTAACTAATGGGTAGCTAGCTAGATATCTACCATTCACATTCGTAGCTTAACGTTAAAACTATGTTTTTTTATCGCCATTTGCATTAAGATAACATGTTCTGAACTCTGTGCTACTAGTACACCATCAGATAACGTTTTCAAAAGGCGTTCACCAGCGCTTACCCAGCCACTGCGCTTTACTAGTAAGAGCCGTTCTTATCCTGCGCAGCTCCCCGCAGCCTTCAGCTGCTCCGCCTCACCCAGACCGAGGCTGCGTTCTAATTGGCTGATACACTTTAAACTGCGAGCGCGAAGCCTTCAACCAGAACCCGCGAAACCTGCAGTCTATCCTGTCCTGTACAATCCACAGCCAGAGGCAAGCCACATACGTGATGCTAAAAAAAGACAATACAAGGGATACCTGCTGAATGATGATAAGGTCCAGTCAAATAATGCTGTGATAGTGTGGAGACCATGACATAATCACATATGCGGACATAAAAAGAGGTAATGTGAAATTCCAGCCCACTATGTACAGTAAATATGAACACTAATAATTACTTGCCCATATAATAAACATATTAATATTCTATTTTATTATTTTAGACAAATAATAAAATAATAAATAAAAAAGTGAAATATAAAAAATACACAGAAGAAGACACTCAAATTCCACGAACAAGTTGTTTGAGGAGACAATTTGTTTGTCTTAATAAAGGTAATAATTCTCCATCCATCCATTCATCCAACTCAAACATATGAAATGTACACATGAGTAATATTGCAATAATTTATAGACATGTTAAATGTGAAAAACAGTTTAGATTATCTTTACACATCTTCTTTATGGAACGCTGCATATTTAAACACACATTTGCTGCTTAATTTCCAATTAGTGTAAATAATATATTGTTAACCAAATATGCCCTGTAAAAATTTCATATTTGTTAATGTAATGTAACTGTTCTTAAGAGACACCTAACAGGGATTTATCACATGTATTTGACCTAATATTTATGTCAATTATGCATTGTGCTCTACAAAACTTTTCATTCCGTAGAATAAAAGATTCAAAAATAAACACTATTTCTAAATATAAGCCTATAAGCACCCAAACATCCCTTTCAGACAGCTTCCCTGGGTCCCCGCCGTGAGATGCCGCGTCCTGAGAGCGCACAGTGGTCCGCGGAGTCCTTCAGTTGCTTAACTTCTGTTATTGCATCAAAGCATAGATACAATCAGTTTCAGTCATGAGTAAAGGAAATAAACCTCTTACTGATGCAGGAGGACTGTCTCTGTGTTATCAAATATACTGTAAAGCATTATCTTCAGAAATGCTGGTCCTAGGTGATTTTAATGGCTTTAGTGATCATTGTCCGATCGGGTGCATTAGAACCAGTTCAAAGATACAAACGGGCTCTCGGATGGTGGTTAGAAGAAGCTTTTCTTTCTGATTTAGTAGTGAGCAAAATTCACTTAACATTTGAAGTACAGATGTGGATAATGCATTAGAACATTTCAGGAATTCATTCCTTTCAGTGGCGAATAAACATGCTCCGTACAAAAAACTGCGAATAAGAGCCCAGTAATAATAATAATAATAATAATAATAATAATAATAATAATAATAATAATAATAATAGTAATAATTTAGCCCCTGGTTTTCAGGAGAAATTTCCTCCCTGCTACAGTCAAGAAATAAAGCCTGGTCAATTGCCAGACGCACAGGGAAGGTGAAAATGGCTTACATTTAGACAATCGAGAAACAGATGCACCTCTGCAATTAGAAAAGCCAAATCAGATTATTTCTTCAACCAAATTACTAGCTCCTCTAATCCACAAGATTTCTGGAAAGCAATAAACTTTCTCAAAAACAACTCCCAACAAATCCCAACAAAAATTCTAGTCAATAGTAATTTGATATCTGACCAGCAAGAACTGTGCCAACTGGTCAGATATATAATAACACTGACTCAAACCTGCATGTAAATCAGCCTATCATTACTACTACTGCTTCCGAGAAAATCGATATCTTCTCCCTCCAGACCTGCTCTCCATACATATAGCTAACGCCCTTTCCTCTATTAATCATCGGAAAACAATAGGTGAGGACGGTCTGGACCCCTACCGTCTACGTCTCGCAACCCCAGTGATTTTAGAACATATTACATACAATTTTAATCTTTCTATTTTATCTTGCAGAATTCCCAGTATCTGGAAACAGCTCATGTTATTCCTTTGCATAAAAGAGGAAATGCGGCAGATCTAAATATTTACAGGCCAATCTCAAAACTGTCTTGTTTATCTAAAAGTTTAGAATCCGCTGTGAATAACCAGCTCAAGTCTTTTCTTTATGATCACTCTATCCTGTGTAACTATCAATCTGGATTTAGAGAAAGACATAGTACCATCTCTGCAGCCACACTGGTTTTAAATTATCTATACATGAAGAAGTATTGTGCTGCCATTTTTATTGATCTCACTTGATCAAGCTTTTGATACTGCTAATCATGATCTACTATTAGGTTCTTTACATAAGATTGGTTTTAGCAATAATGCAACCCTGTGGGCCCAGTATAACCTTTTGGCAGAAAGCAATGTGTGTCTATTGGTAAACAAAAATCAGTAATGTTTCTTCCCGAGTGAAAATAAAGGTTGATTGATTGATTGATTGATTGATTGATTGATTGATTGATTGATTGATTGATTGATTAATTGATTGATTGACTGATTGATTACGTGCGTGTCAATCTAGAGTTTTGTTTATTGACTTAGTTCCAACTGTACACTGTAAAAATGAGGAAAGAAAAATCTGCGTTTAAAATGTGTTTTAGATGTGACTAAATGTAATTTGTAAGATGTAGGACAAATTATAATCATCATATTACACAAAAAAACTATTATAAATTAATTTGTAAACCTAATATAATTTAAATGCGAGCGTAAAACGGGTGTTGTTGAAAGTAATTTCTTTAAAACCAGTTATAAAGAAAATAAAAGGTATCTGCTGAGCACCTTGCGCTCTTCCGGCTAGACGGGTCTCGCGGCGGGGTTGCCGCAGCTATGCCTCAATGGCAAAATCTGGACACTGTATAATTTAACACTAGAGCACTAGAGCAAGTTAAAAGTGCAAATAACTGATAATAATCCCAGCAGCCCTGTAACAGATCATCTTAACAGAGCTTTTTAAACTGGCCACCCAGTTAGCCTTCTTTTCGTATGTAATATTATAATTTTATTCTCGAAGTCCGCTATTTTTTTTTTACAGTGCTTTGGCGTAGCTTCAGTCAGTGGCGCAAAAAGGGGGTATGCAGCGTATGCGACGCATAGGGGCGCTGCATAGAGGGGGCGCCAAATCGATGCTGGAAAATTTTTTCTTTCTTTTTTTCTTTTTTTTTTGCCCGCCACCACCCCCCCTCTTCGGAGGACTATTTAAGACTTTATTTTTATTGTTTATTGGTTGAGGAAGGGTAGGGAGATAGGTAAATATGAGAAAATTATTTCTAGTCGGTATTTTCTGTAAGAGCTGTTTGTTCATGTATGATAATACACAGGGGCGTCACCTGGCCTGGGCTTTCAGTAGCCCCGAATCGTTTCGCTCAGTTCAGCTGTATTATTAGCAGTGATGGTAGGCTTTATAATAAACGGCGTTACTAACGCCGTTACTTTTTTTAGTAAGAGTAATCTAACTAATTACTCTGACTGTAACTATAACGCCGTTACCATTTCCGACACCCCGTTACTGCACGTTACTTTAGCAGCTGAATGACCTTTTTTTTAACAGCCAAAGGCCCTATCATACACCCTGCGCAAGGCGTGTAGCGTGGCGCCTTGCCACCCGTCAACAGTTTATTTTTAGGCCTTGCACACTCATTAAAATAGCGTTGGACTTTTGGATGAATTTAAGGCTGATGGGCGTGGTGGTCTAGAAATGATGTGTGTTTAGGTACATTTCTGGCGTGTTTCTATCTTGGCGGCGGAAAAAAGCTTTGCGCGATTGATCCCCCTTCTTTACCACAGAAAATTAAAGCTCCCCCAGAGCCTTCAGCAATCAACTATAAAAATAAAATATACTTAAAAATCTGCACAGAACTATAAATTATTATTAGTTATATTTATTTCTGTCAGTTATAAGGATTTATATTTATGTTTACTACACAGACTAAATAACTGTAACTATAACTGTAGCAGACAGGCATTCTGCTGTTTAAGAATTTTGTCAAGGTTGACCCAGGCAGAGAGACGAGGAGGCGGACGTATGTGCAGGTATGGCGAATTTATTAAACAAAGATATAAACAAATAAACAAGTAAACAAGAAACAAAGAAAAACAAGAAACAGAGGCGAGCTAAAACTAACAAACAAACAAGAGATACTAAAGATAAACAAACGGGGAGACTATAAAACTAGGCAGGATAAACTAAAACAGGGCAAGGGAATAAACTAGGGAAAACACAGGGAACTAGAAAATAACAGAATAAACAGGAAGATAAATATAAACTACAAACAAATAGGGAGGCTGACAAAAACAAACGAGGAACTGAATAAATACAAAACTAAACAAGGCAGAGCTGTATAAATTTAGGGAAAAAACTACTAAAAGACTAAACACTAGGTGACTAGGGAACACAGAAGTAAACTAATAACTAAAGCTAGACAAACAAAACAGAACTGAACAAAACAAGAATTACACAAGAAGATAAACAAAGAACAAGGGACTCGGGCTAAGGCTATGAAACACAGAGAGAGACAGAGAAACGCAGAGAGACAGACAACGGGGGACAGTGCAAAGACCGACAGAGGACAAGTAACAGAGGAAGTCTTTTTAACATAACAGGAAACACACTGGGAGTGGAAACACCTGGGGAAGGGGTGGAGCTACAAATGAGACATGAGGTAATGGAAAAACACAGGCAGAACACAGGGGCACGGGTCACGTGGGACAACACAGGCACGAGGACAGACAGGAAACAGGGCCAGGCGTGACAGAAACCTCCCCCTAAACGCGCAGCTCCCGAGGCGCGGAAAAACAAACCCCGGGGGCTGGCGGCAGGGAGAGGCCGGGGAAAACAGGAGACCGAACGGGAGACTGGACAGGGAACTGGACAGGAGATGGAGACAGGACAGGGGACAGAGACTGGACAGGGAACGGACACTGGACGGGGAACTGGACAGGTGACGGAGACTGGACGGGGAACGGAGACTGGACGGGGAACTGGACAGGTGACGGAGACTGGACGGGGAACTGGACAGGTGACTGAGACTGGACGGGGAACCGGACAGGTGACGGAGACTGGACGGGGAACCGGACAGGTGACGGAGACTGGACGGGGAACCGGACAGGTGACGGAGACTGGACGGGGAACCGGACAGGTGACGGAGACTGGACGGGGAACCGGACAGGTGACGGAGACTGGACGGGGAACCGGACATGAGACAGAGACTGGACGGGACCGGACATGGGAACAGGGACAAGAACATTGACGGGGACGGAAACAAACACAGTAACAGGGACAGGAACAGAGAAACCACCGGGGACAGGAACTGGAACACTCACAGATACAGGGACCAGGACAGGGAGAGACAGGGGGACCAAAAACATAGGTGGGTGCCCAGGACTGGCAAAAGTCTGTGGGGACAGCCTGGGCACATAACTGGGGGCAAAGTCAGGAGGCCTTGGAGCAGGCCTGGAAATACGGGGCCTTGGAACAAACATAGTTCTGGGAGCTGCAGGTGCTTGAGCTGGTGCTGGAGCAGCTGGGACTGCTGGTGCTGGAGCAGCTGGGACTGCTGGTGCTGGAGCAGCTGGGACTGCTGGTGCTGGAGCAGCTGGGACTGCTGGTGCTGGAGCTGGAGCAGCTGGGACTGCTGGTGCCGGAGCTGGAGCAGCTGGGACTGCTGGTGCCGGAGCTGGAGCAGCTGGGACTGCTGGTGCCGGAGCCGGAGCAGCTGGGACTGCTGGTGCCGGAGCTGGAGCAGCTGGGACTGCTGGTGCTTGAGCCGGAGCAGCTGGGACTGCTGGTGCTTGAGCCGGAGCAGCTGGGACTGCTGGTGCTTGAGCCGGAGCAGCTGGGACTGCTGGTGCTTGAGCCGGAGCAGCTGGGACTGCTGGTGCTTGAGCCGGAGCAGCCGGGACTGCTGGTGCTTGAGCCGGAGCAGCCGGGACTGCTGGTGCTTGAGCCGGAGCAGCTGGGACTGCTGGTGCTTGAGCCGGAGCAGCTGGGACTGCTGGTGCTTGAGCCGGAGCAGCTGGGACTGCTGGTGCTTGAGCTGGAGCAGCTGGGACTGCTGGTGCTTGAACTGGAGCAGCTGGGACTGCTGGTGCTTGGGAGAGCGGCGCGGCCGCCGCTGAAAACTCTGAGAGCGGCGCTGCCGCCGCTGCAGTCTGTGAGCGCGGCGCGGCCGCCGCTGAAATCTCGGAGAGCGGTGCTGCCGCCGCTGCAGTCTGTGAGCGCGGCACGGCCGCCGCTGAAGTCTCGGGGAGCGGCGCGGCCGCCGCTGAAATCTCGGAGAGCGGCGCGGCCGCCGCTGAAATCCCGGAGAGCAGCGCTGCCGCCGCTGCAGTCTGTGAGCGCGGCGCGGCCGCCGCTGAAATCGCGGAGAGCGGCGCTGCCGCCGCTGCAGTCTGGGAGAGAGGCGTGGCCGCCGCTGAAGTCTCGGAGAGCGGCGCGGCCGCCGCTTGTATCAAGGGGTGCAGCGTTTCAGACGCGTGCTTCACGGGGCGTGGCAAGAAGAGATCTGACGCTGCAGCACTGGAGCCCGAAGCTGCGGTCGAAGTGAAAACCCGGACTGGATTCCTACTCTCTCGTGCAGAGTCCGGCGTGAGGAGCGCGGGGGAAGTCTTTGACCGCGGCTGGCTCGCCGCGCAGGGGGTCTCGGAGCGCGATTCCACTGCCACCGCGGGAATCACGGGCTGCGGTTCGGCTGCCACCGCGAAAGACACAGAGCGCGGATCGGCAGCTACCGCGGGAGGAAGGAGCGGCTGGCGGGCTGGTGCAGGAGGGCAGTCCTCAAACTCCTCTTCACTGGATGCAGGTGTGAGGAGATCGGAGTAGTCCCAGGAATAGGACTCCTCACAGCCTGCATCCATGCCACCCCCGTCCTCGTCGGGGCGAGGATCGAGGCTGACCGCACACAGCCCTAGCGCCCCCCCAAGAAAATCCTCCCCGGAAACGGGCTCCTCCTCCGGCTGGCGGGACCCCTTAAAACGTCTACCCCGAGGCCTGCGGCGTCCTTGGGGCCTCGGGGATTCCAACGCCGGAGTCCCGAATGGAGCATGGCGGATCGCCATCCTGGAGCCAGTCCACGGGATCCCCTTGTGGATCTCGGTGGGCGCCACTGAAGCTGGGCTGACGGGCTCCAACCCGAGGAAAGGCGCTGGGAGCGGTTCATCTCCTCGGATTTGCTCGGCGAGGAGGCGGAGAAACTCCAGGTCCGCCTTCCGAGCAGCGTGCCATTCTGCTACATCCATTTGGTCGGTCTTTTTGTCAAGGTTGACCCAGGCAGAGAGACGAGGAGGCGGACGTATGTGCAGGTATGGCGAATTTATTAAACAAAGATATAAACAAATAAACAAGTAAACAAGAAACAAAGAAAAACAAGAAACAGAGGCGAGCTAAAACTAACAAACAAACAAGAGATACTAAAGATAAACAAACGGGGAGACTATAAAACTAGGCAGGATAAACTAAAACAGGGCAAGGGAATAAACTAGGGAAAACACAGGGAACTAGAAAATAACAGAATAAACAGGAAGATAAATATAAACTACAAACAAATAGGGAGGCTGACAAAAACAAACGAGGAACTGAATAAATACAAAACTAAACAAGGCAGAGCTGTATAAATTTAGGGAAAAAACTACTAAAAGACTAAACACTAGGTGACTAGGGAACACAGAAGTAAACTAATAACTAAAGCTAGACAAACAAAACAGAACTGAACAAAACAAGAATTACACAAGAAGATAAACAAAGAACAAGGGACTCGGGCTAAGGCTATGAAACACAGAGAGAGACAGAGAAACGCAGAGAGACAGACAACGGGGGACAGTGCAAAGACCGACAGAGGACAAGTAACAGAGGAAGTCTTTTTAACATAACAGGAAACACACTGGGAGTGGAAACACCTGGGGAAGGGGTGGAGCTACAAATGAGACATGAGGTAATGGAAAAACACAGGCAGAACACAGGGGCACGGGTCACGTGGGACAACACAGGCACGAGGACAGACAGGAAACAGGGCCAGGCGTGACAAATTTCAACAGATTCATATTCTCACTCTGGAGTTTTTGATATGGAAAATTAAAAGAGATAAGAACTTTGACTAAACATAAATTTATTTTATTTAACTTTGCCATTATTTAACTGAATTTCACTTTTATATCTGAAAAATAAAGCACACTGTCGGCGTCTGGTGCTGCCCGTCAACTACATAAAACTTCAAACATTTGAAATACACAGAAATATAAAGCTATACGTTAGAATTCGTTTCTTATAACCAGGGCAAATGTATTAAAATATTAAATAAATAAATAAATAAATTAATTAATTAATTAATTAATTAAGATCTCATCCAGTGCACTTAAATGTTGCAGGCACGCAAAGTGGTGCTTGGTGCTTGGTGCTTGGCGCTTGGCTCTCTCTTCTAAAAAAAACCTTTTTAATACATAAGGTCGGACAAGTGAAGTTAAATTCATGTTATTAAATTTACTAAAGCCAACAAATGTACTGAAAATTAATAAAGAGAAATCAGGCAAAATGCGCTGCGCCTCTCTCTCTCTCTCTTTCGCAGCGCGGAGCTGAATTCAGCGCGAGGCTATATAAATATTATAAAACTCAGTTCAGTCAAATAAAAATAAGTAAGGACCTGTAAGTTCATCAAATATTGTCAAATATAAAGAATATATTGAGGTTTTGGTGAGCTGTTTTCATGATTTGAAACTAACCAAAACTTTTATTATTATGCGCAGAAAGCCTGTGATTGTTTTAAATGAGTTTTTTAATGGATTGTTGTTTTTGTCCATTCTTTTGTTTTGTTTATATATACATTTTTAATTTGATTGTGGTTTGGTTAGTTTAATTTGTATCCCCAGATTTTCCGTTTTTTTTTTAAGTATTACAAATCTTAGTAATTCTCTTTGGTCATGTGGAGTTTTTCGTTTCTTATTTTTTTTAATTCGTTAGATTATATTTTTGTCAACATTTTGGGTTTATTTTCGTTTCTTATTTTTCTAATAATAATAGTAATTACATAATTTTCTTTAGTTCATTTTTTGTCGGGGCAAGTAAGGCAATAGTTACTTCTACTGGTAACTAGTTACTTTTATAGTGGAGTAAGTCCGTTAGTAACTCTTTTTTGGAGGAGTAACAAGTATCTATAACTAATTACTTTTTCAAAGTAACGTGCCCAACACTGATTGTTAGTGAGGAGACTGTGAATGGAACATCTCTCAAGGCGAATCACAGAGCCAGTTCACGGATAAAGTTCCGTCTTTCAGGAGAAACAGCCAATCAGCTTGCTGGTTTTGCGGAACTGTGGCCTAGTAGGGAGCACCCCCCCCCCCCCCCCAGCCCCCCACCGCCTCTCTGAGGAGGATTTTTGAGGGGGTTTGAGGTCTTGCACTGAATATTAGCGCTGACACGTCTCTGAATCAAAACACACAGATCAAGGTTTATAATGAACCTGAGCACCCAATAACTATTTAATTTTCAAATGAATACTGTGTTTTTATTCATTTAGGATTGCAGGATTACTGTAAGCTATATTTAACAAAAATGTATTTAGCTAACCAGTTAGCTAGAAGCTGGATGTTGTGGATAGCCAGAATTTAGTTCTATACTTAGTTTAAAGGAGTTTCTTAACCCTGGTCTCTGTCCTAAAATTGTATGTTTTCCACCGGATCCAACTTATCAGCTAATAAACTAATATAATTAACTGGGCTGAGCATACCCGATAATACACATTAAAAAACAGAAGCACAGCACTAATAAGGCATGTTTTTTTCCGTCGTGACGAACCTGCAGGACAGGTGCTGTATTTACAATATAAGGGATCACAACAAGTAAGTAAGTAGATGGTGAATCATAAAACGAATAAGTTATACAACAGGAGTTGCCAACGCTGTTTTTTATATTAAATAACTGATATTGTGCATCTAGAAAAAAAAATGATAGTCTGTTTGTATACACCTCAAAAAGTGTGTAGTTGCACCCCTGCCTTCAGTCTCACTTTCGTTTCCAGGCAAATTCTCATTTGAGATTGTGCTGGATTCATTATACCGAAGAGTGCTGACATCAGAGGGGGAGTATCATTTCGGCAGGTGTAATTATCAGATATTAAGATTTTAAGAACTTGGTTATCTTCGCAGATTTTTCGATTAAATTGTGTTTAACATATTCTCCTAATAATGATCATTATGGCTAAAACGCGTTGTCATAGGAGTTATTCAGTTCTGCAATACCCGTCTTTTTTTGTTATATACAACGGTCTTTGGCTTTATATCTTGCTGTGTTCTAAGTGATATAAATATAAAGCGTTATTTACACACAAAAAATAACAGGCCCACATGTTTACCAGACGCGCTGGACTGGTAATCTGGCGTACCGGGCAAATGCCTGGTGGGCCGACAGTCCTCTGACAGTCCGACTCCTCCGACTCCTCAGCCGACAGTCCTCTGCTGACTTTTTTTTTCTTCCTTTTTTTCTAAGAGACCGGCCCACAAGTTAGAGGGGGTCTCTCTCTCGCTCCCTGGCTCGCCTAATCGCGCGCGCTCTCTCTCCCTGACGGTCTCTCTCTCTTTCTCGCACTTTCCCTTTTTTCTCGGTCTCTCGCTCTCTCTGTCTCTCTCTGACTTCAATCTCTCTTTTTTTCGCTTGCTCTATTTCTCTTTTTCTGGCTCTCTCCCTTTTTTCTCTGTCTCTCGCTCGCTCTCTCTGACTGTCTCTCTTTTTCTTGCTCGCTCTCTATCTCTCTCGCTCTCACTTTCTGATGTAAGTAAAAAGTAATAAGAAAAAAATATTTGTAGTTAAAGTACTGCTGTTGTTTTTGTTTTTAATAAAGCGCCACAATCGTGCTCATTGTTTGTTTGTTCTACCTAGAGAGTAGATGAGATGAGAGTACAACGTTCTCTGAGCCCCGTTACAACATTCCATTCCAAACATGATTATGATAAAGTTCAATTTTTATTATGAAGTTGATACTGGTGAGGCTATAAAGAATGCCCTATTTGTAGCCTGATACAAATAAATGTTATAGCTGTAAACTGTTGTATCAGAGAAATAGAAAAAATACATATTAGAGATGATTAAAAAAAAAGATAAAAAATCTATTGATCTACACAGAGCAGACAAAAATGGCGGAGTTAATAATAGACAATAAACTTCTTATATTTAATATGCGGATTATACATCATGCTTCTCTGTAACCCCACAAATATAAATTAAGTTGGTTGTGCTCCACAAATTATGAGGGGCCGGTCTTTTTCCACGTCTGTGTTTGTGTTTCTTCTTCTACAAGCAAGCTAAATAATATTTTTTATACATTTATACATATATGGCATATGCTGATGATGAACTTCTGTATTCTGGTGCACCTCTAAAAGGGCCAAAGTTTAAATGTCCTGCAGCATAACCTGACTGGAATAGCTCTGGAACATATGTTCAAGATTTGTAATGAACATGTCTCTGGGTTAGTGCCAGAAAGTGTGTACCTGTTTAACAAAGCTTATGGAGAGTATGGTCACCTCATAATGCTCCTCATGTTGTATATACCTGGAGACAAAGGTCCAACACAATGTGAAAGCATGCCAGTTTGTATTTGATGCAGATACAAATCCACAGACTAGAGAAGAGGTCCAAGGTGTTAGCACTAATATGTAGCTCAGACTCCGTTGCCCGGACATTAATGCAGAACACTGAACAGTTCAAAACAACTCTTGAAGCCGTTTATGGCTGTAAGAAGTGAGAAAAGCTCAAAACTATGCCCAAACCGCTTCTCTCGGTTTATAACCGTCTGAAAACAGACGTTCAACACAGAAATGAACCAAAACACGTAAAAATGTTTTTTTACAAGATGTTAGTGCATTTCACACGGTTAAAATGTGTTTTGGGTCGTAAAACTCATTTCTGATCGAAAGAGTAGTTTTCAGTTCAAAACAACTCTTGAAGCCGTTTATCGCTGTAAGGAGTGAGAGCGGAGCTCAAAACCATGCCCAAAACTCCTCTCTCGGTTTATACCGTCTGAGAACATTCAACACAGAAATGAACCAAAACACGAAAAATACCTCGGTTTATACCGTCTGAGAACATTCAACACAGAAATGAACCAAAACACGAAAAAATGTTTTTTACAAGATGTTAGTGTATTTCACACGGTTAAAATGTGTTTTGGGTCGTAAAACTCATTTCTGATCGAAAGAGTAGTTTTCAGTTCAAAACAACTCTTGAAGCCGTTTATCGCTGTAAGGAGTGAGAGCAGAGCTCAAAACCATGCCCAAAACGCCTCTCTCGGTTTATACCGTCTGAAAACAGACTTTACTACATTCAACACAGAAATGAACCAAAACACGTAAAAAATGTTTTTTACAAGATGTAGTGCATTTTACACGGTTAAAATGTATTTTGGGTCGTAGAAACTAATTTCTGATCGAAAGAGTAGTTTTCAGTTCAAAACAACTCTTGAACCCGTTTATTGCTGTAAGAAGTGAAAAGAGCTCAAAACTATGCCCAAAAACGCTTCTCTCGGCTTATACCGTCTGAAAACAGACTTTACTACGTTCAACACAGAACTGAACCAAAACACGTAAAAAATGTTTTTTACAAGATGTTAGTGTATTTCACACTGTTAAAATGTGTTTTGGGTCGTAAAACTAATTTCTGATCGAAAGAGTAGTTTTCAGTTTCAGCCGTTTATCGCTGTAAGAAGTGAGAGAAGCTCAAAACTATGCCCAAACCGCTTCTCTCGGTTAATAACCGTCTGAAAACAGACTTTACTACATTCAACACAGAAATGAACTAAAACACGTAAAAAATGTTTTTTACAAGATGTTAGTGTATTTCACACGGTTAAAATGTGTTTTGGGTCGTAAAACTCATTTCTGATCGAAAGAGTAGTTTTCAGTTCAAAACAACTCTTAAACCTGTTTATTGCTGTAAGAAGTGAAAAGAGCTCAAAACTATGCCCAAAACGCCGCTCTCGGCTTATACCGTCTGAAAACAGACTTTACTACATTCAACACAGAAATGAACCAAAACACGTAAAAAATGTTTTTTACAAGATGTTAGTGTATTTCACACTGTTAAAATGTGTTTTGGGTCGTAAAACTAATTTCTGATCGAAAGAGTAGTTTTCAATTCAAAACAACTCTTGAAGCCGTTTATCGCTGTAAGGAGTGAGAGCAGAGCTCAAAACCATGCCCAAAACGCCTCTCTCGGTTTATACCGTCTGAAAACAGACTTTACTACATTCAACACAGAAATGAACCAAAACACGTAAAAAATGTTTTTTACAAGATGTTATTGCATTTTACACGGTTAAAATGTATTTTGGGTCGTAGAAACTAATTTCTGATCGAAAGAGTAGTTTTCAGTTCAAAACAACTCTTGAAGACGTTTATCGCTGTAAGAAGTGAGAGAAGCTCAAAACTATGCCCAAACCGCTTCTCTCGGCTTATACCGTCTGAAAACAGACTTTACTACATTCAACACACAAATTAACCAAAACACGTAAAAAATGTTTTTTACAAGATGTTATTGCATTTTACACGGTTAAAATGTATTTTGGGTCGTAGAAACTAATTTCTGATCGAAAGAGTAGTTTTCAGTTCAAAACAACTCTTGAAGCCGTTTATCGCTGTAAGAAGTGAGAGAAGCTCAAAACTATCCCCAAACCGCTTCTCTCGGTTTATAACCGTCTGAAAACAGACTTTACTACATTCAACACAGAAATGAACCAAAACACGTAAAAAATGTTTTTTACAAGATGTTAGTGTATTTCACACTGTTAAAATGTGTTTTGGGTCGTAAAACTAATTTCTGATCGAAAGAGTAGTTTTCAGTTCAAAACAACTCTTGAAGCCGTTTATCGCTGTAAGGAGTGAGAGCAGAGCTCAAAACCATGCCCAAAACGCCTCTCTCGGTTTATACCGTCTGAGAACAGACTTTACTACATTCAACACAGAAATGAACCAAAACACGTAAAAAATGTTTTTTACAAGATGTTATTGCATTTTACACGGTTAAAATGTATTTTGGGTCGTAGAAACTAATTTCTGATCGAAAGAGTAGTTTTCAGTTCAAAACAACTCTTGAACCCGTTTATTGCTGTAAGAAGTGAAAAGAGCTCAAAACTATGCCCAAAAACGCTTCTCTCGGCTTATACCGTCTGAAAACAGACTTTACTACGTTCAACACAGAACTGAACCAAAACACGTAAAAAATGTTTTTTACAAGATGTTAGTGCATTTTACACGGTTAAAATGTATTTTGGGTGGTAGAAACTAATTTCTGATCGAAAGAGTAGTTTTCAGTTCAAAACAACTCTTGAAGCCGTTTATCGCTGTAAGAAGTGAGAGAAGCTCAAAACTATGCCCAAACCGCTTCTCTCGGTTTATAACCGTCTGAAAACAGACTTTACTACATTCAACACAGAAATGAACCAAAACACGTAAAAAATGTTTTTTACAAGATGTTAGTTTATTTCACACTGTTAAAATGTGTTTTGGGTCGTAAAACTAATTTCTGATCGAAAGAGTAGTTTTCAGTTCAAAACAACTCTTGAAGCCGTTTATCGCTGTAAGGAGTGAGAGCAGAGCTCAAAACCATGCCCAAAACGCCTCTCTCGGTTTATACCGTCTGAAAACAGACTTTACTACATTCAACACAGAAATGAACCAAAACACGTAAAAAATGTTTTTTACAAGATGTAGTGCATTTTACACGGTTAAAATGTATTTTGGGTCGTAGAAACGAATTTCTGATCGAAAGAGTAGTTTTCAGTTCAAAAACAACTCTTGAAGCCGTTTATCGCTGTAAGAAGTGAGAGAAGCTCAAAACTATGCCCAAACCGCTTCTCTCGGTTTATAACCGTCTGAAAACAGACTTTACTACATTCAACACAGAAATGAACCCTAACACTTAAGAAATTTATTTTACAAGATGTTAGTGCATTTTACACGGTTAAAATGTGTTTTGGGTCGTAAAAACTCATTTCTGTTCGAAAGAGTAGTTTTCAGTTCAAAACAACATTTGAAGCAGTTTATCGGAGTGAGAGAGGAGCTCAAAACTAAGCGCCGGAATCCTCTGAACACATACTTTACTACATTCAACACAAAAATTATCCCAAAATACTTAAGAAATGTTGAAAACAATATGTTAGTTGCTTTTTCCACAGTCATAATATTTTTAGGCCTTGAAAAGACATTTCACATCAAATCAAATTTATTTACAAAGCTCCTTTAATTTATCCACATTTATAGCAATATGAGCAATGAAAGCAGTTAGAGTTCACGTAAACTTCGATGTTTTCAGTAGTGGAGAGTGAACAGCTAGAGCAAGGAAGGTTAATAAACTGGATGATGGGCAGTTAAACTGTTGTGGATGATGGGAAAGGCTGACTTCCAGAAACTTCTATTAATCTTCTATCAATATTTTGGTCCAACATCCATCGGTATCGGGGGTCAGACAGGTGGGCAGTCAGTAACTCTGAGGAAAGCAGAGAGATGGAATTAGTTTTGACTGGATTCATGCAAAACAGAGAATATAAAACATTATCAGAGTGTGGCTAGTGACTTCGGCAGATCTGATTAAAACAGCCTAACTAAAGGCAGAGAGCCAGAAAGTAACATAAACACTGAGACATCCTGAAACACTGGCATCCACCACCTCCACAAATCTGAGTGGGAGAACAACAGCACCAGTTTACTACAATTCCCTATGTCCATGAACCCCTGGATCTGCAGCCTTATCTAATGGGAAAAACATTAATTACCAAAAGCTAAACTAAGCAAGTACGTTTTTAGTCTAGACTTGAGACAGAGTCTCAGTCTGAGTCCCGAACGTATTTGGGAATGTTATTCCAGTGTTGGGGTGCTTTGTAAGAGAAAGCGTTTCCACCTGTAGAGCTCTGAATTCTGAATTCTAAGCAATTATAGCCAACAGTGTAAAAACAACATGAAATGTGTTTTTATCAGTTCTCAAAACTCCTGCCTGGATATCCATCTTTATAATCTTTATAAATAGCACCCTGCATGTAGTCAGCCTGTATGCTGTGCTTTTAAAAATAAGTTGATATGAGATTTTATATTTGGATAAATAAACTTTTAATATATTTAACTGCTTTTTTTTTTTGTTATCAGTATTTATTTATTTTTTTTCGCCAAAGGTACACAGAGCCCAATGTGGCAGTGTGATGTTTTGGCCTGTGCTCTGCTGGTAAAACTTGGGTCCAGCCATTCACATAAATGTTACTTCGACACATACCAGGCTGCAAAAATGGTTTTCTCAAAGTATAACATACTTTATATATATTTATGTATTATATAAAATATAGCATACTGCCTCTGCTCTTACTATTTCAACTGGTGCTGATGCAGCTGACTGAATGTCACTGGATGATGGTGCCGGTGAGAGAGGAGGTAGCCTTATTGCTGACACAATCCCCTTCAGCTTTTCACAATAGCTGGTAACTCGTACAAAGAAAAGAAACTTGGTTTGGCAAGTTATTGAAATCATTTTCAGTTGCAGCAGAATCACAAAATTGTTGAAGAACAAGTGAATTCTACTCAGCATGTCCTCTTTTTATACATTTATAAGACATTAACTAATCCAATTACTGTATTAATTAAATGTTGCACTTTTTATTTTAATCTGTTGACTGTTAGCTACAGCAATTCTAATAATCTTTAGGAAATCATTGAACTTTTTATATTTAATACATTATTTTTTTTTTTATGAGAATGAGCAAAACAGTGATCGATCAGAAAGCTGATGATGTATTGTGGAAAACAGTTTGCCATTAAACATTGTGACACATTTGCCTTGAGAGGAGGAACTTTCATTGCTGACACAACCTCCTTCAGTTTTTTTCACAATATCTGATAATTCTAAGAAAGAAAATGAAGCATACAATTACAGAATTTGTGTGATGTCTCACAACTATTGCCCTGCAGAGATAAAGACTGCAGAGAAGATCATCAGAACTCCACTGCCCTCTCTGCAGAGCATCTACCACCATAGAGTCCTCAGGAGAGCTGCCTACATCCTCAAAGACTCTACCCACCCCCAGCATGGACTGTTCACTCTTCTGTCTTCCGGCCGGAGGTACAGAAGTGTGAAATGCAAAACCACCAGGCTAAAGAACTTCTTCTTACCCAATGCTACCAGACTCTTGACTACCTCAGAAATAACCATGCACCTTACTCACATGTCAAGGACATTTCTCAAAGGCACATGCTCACTTTACTGCAAAAAAATGTATAATTGCACTACTGAACGTTTTGCACTTTTTTCATATTCCACTGCTGTAGATGTACTTACTTGTAAATAATATCAATAACACATTACTATTTTCATGTATATATTTCCATCCTGGATGTAAATTTAACTCACCAATTTAATATTTATATTTATTTAGTTTATTATTTTTTATTGTATATTTTCTACTTTTATCTTTATGCGGCATACTTGGCGAGGAGCAAAGAAAGAATTTCATTGTACGAGGAAACTTGTGTCTTACTGTGCAAATGAACATAAACTCTTTGAATCTTGAACTTATTTTTTGTTGAGGAACAAATACTACATACTCTGGTATGTTACATACCTTTAAGTGCTGACACTATGTCCTCAATTAGCACAGATCTCTTTTTTTCGGAGGCTGCACAAAGCTCTCTTCACTTCAGCATCTATCAGACTCGACACAACAAACATTTTAATGTTACAATAAACATAGCAATGAACGATGTTCTAACATAATTGCCTTTGCAAGAGTGTGAGCAATCTACTACACCAAATTAAAAAGGTACACAGGAAATCATATTTTGCATTGTGTATAGGATAATAGCTCTTTTCCATTAACATGGGGAAGGAGCTTTGTTCGGGTTCACGCACAAAATGTTGAACTGTTCTGTGCATTTCCACCAACAAAAATAGGTTCTTAACCCATTGAGTTATTTTGCTTGAAAATGGTTAATATATATATATATATATATATATATATATATATATATATATATATATATATATATATATATATATATATATATATGTACAGTATATTTTGAGAAAATATAAATCTATTCTGGAAGACCCTGAAGTAAAACTCAGAAAATGGAAAATAAACGAGTTTCAGTTATGCAGCTCTTTCTTTATCTGTTTCATACAAAAAACACATGGTAAATGTAGACACTCAAAATCACAGATATGAAAAGAGTTCTGCTGATATCACAACCAATTCGATTTAATTTTTGTGCTGAGAATGGTCTACCATCCAAAAACATCTAGTCAAAATTGTTAATGTGGTCATACCTGATAACCTGATGAAGGTAATAATCATAACTTTGGAAACTTCCTAGAAAACTACAAAGGAAGCAACAAAATGCCATAAATCTAGAGTAATGCAGATGTTTGCAGTTTCATTTGATAGTTGTCAGGAAAACAAGTTTTTAAAAGATGGTTAACACAGTATTAAAGTATTTATTAATAACATATTGCATTTCCCATAAAACAGTTAAAAAAATGCTAAAGCTAATGTAGGTATAAGCTGTAAAAATAATAATAATAATAATTCACACTGCTTTGTTTACATTGTCCAGGCCTGCATCATAGGTGGAATTATTTCATTTATTAAATTTGACAAGGCAGGACACAACAGCATAAAAACTACTTTTAAGCAGTGAGACCTGAAATGTGTTAAATATTCAACAATCACTATCAAAACGGAAACAGTTAACTTTAGAGCGTTACCATGAAATAAGTCTAAAACAAAAACATAAAACTAAGTAAGTCACTTGAGAAACAATTTAAGAGCACGAGGAATAAAAGAGAGTTCATGTCTTTTAGTTTTGCTCGCAGGTACTACAAATTCCCGCTGCCGACGAAGTGAGTAAGTAGATGTTGGGGCTGAAGGCAAAAAGTCATGTAGAGGAGATGATTTATCCTTAAAAATGTCAGTGAGGACGAGCAAGGTAGCCTTATCACGCCTTTAACTGAGTGGTGGAAGAAGTGATGATGATGGGATGCCGATGATCCTGCAGCATCGTTTTTGAACCCTTTCCAGTTCCTCTAAGAGTTTTTTTGTCAGTCCACCCCAAACTGGGCTAGCATACTCAACGATTGGGCCTATAAAAGTCAAGTATATCTGTTTTAGCACATCACAGGGAAGACCAGCTCTTTTGGCAACAGCGAGAAAGTGGATCCTGGGTCTTGTCTTTAAAATCAAATAGTTAATGTGAGCATCCCAGGATAGATCAGACGAGATCTAAACTCCGAGCAATTTGAAAGTGGTGACTCTACATTATATAATATAATATAGGATAATATAAAAAAACAAACATAATATAATAATAAATATCACCTGCCTTCATTATGTCTGTGAATCATACAAGTGTGTAAGAAATAGCTTTCTTGTACGCAATTCCTTCGGAGTCCAAGGCCTTGGGTTCAGGTCTTGAAATCACAATTTCGAGTGCCTGAAAAAAATATAGTTCTAAATAAATACTGATTTCCTTACATAAACTGACACAAACTACTTTTAATAAAAAAAACAATAATGTTATCTTCTTGTTAATAATTTAGCTGTAGTAAAAAAAATGGTAGGTATAATCTTGTTTCCCTTTTTGAAATTCTTCAATATTTTTGCACTACTTCAGCAAAACTGTACACAACAATAACTTTAAAATACTAATTACAAATACAACTGAACATATGATTAACCTTTCTTTTCCTTTTGTGGGGTGTTCTGATTTTATTCTTCATGTTCAAAAGGATCTGTTGAAAGATATTACATTTTATTACAATGTATTAATACATTATTTGGTTGATTTTTTTTTTTTTTTTTTTAAATCTCAAAATTAATTCATGGAAATCACTGAAATATATTCTACCAACTCTTATCTTTCCAAATCTATATATGGTCTTGTAGATTTTTCTTGAAATTTACATTTATTCACTAGTTTACAATCTAAAATTGTTATATGGTGTGACATGAATTTTATTGTGTATTAAATTAAAAATGGGTATAATGTGATAATGTAAGTCAATTTATCCTGAATATGTATCATTATTATTATCCTCCATACACATAGGAAACCGTTTAATTGAATTATTTTAATACACTTTTAATTATTTTGGGAATACCTTGTTATAAAAGTACCAAAATGTGTGTAACCTTTGCTGGCACTATTCCTCATATGTCACATTGAAGAGTTTATCATAACCGAAATTTTTTTTTATTTATCTTTTTTATATTTTATCTTTTTATCTTAATGTCACACCATATGACGAATCACACCACACAACAATCTGTATGCAAAAATTTGTATTAGCTGCATTCAGCAAACAAATTTGTTTGGCAAGTGATTGAAATCATTTTAAGTTACAGCAGAATCACAAAATTGTTAAAGAACAAGTGAATTCTACTCAGCATAGTGAAGAATGTTTATAAGACATTACCTAATCCACTTACTGTATTCATTAAATGTTGCACTTTTTATTTTAATCTGTTGACTGTAAGCTACAGCAATTCTAATAATCTTTAGTAAATCATTGAACTTTTTTATATTTAATACATTATTTCTTCATAAAATGAGAATTAGCAAATCAGACAGCTGATGATGTATTGGTAAAAACAGTGTGCCAATAAACATTGTGACACACTTGGCTTCTACTAAAGAAACAAACAGAAGAACCATGTATTCATAATACATGCCTTTCCTGGTGTTTTGCTAAAGCTGGATGTTCAGGTGTGCTACAGTGAACTGCAGCTGGGTCAAACTTTTCCTTTTGCATTCAGGAGTAACTAAGTCTGAGTAAGTGAGTGAATCTGCATGAATGAGTGAGTGTTGCTGTATGAATATTATATTTGTGAAGAATGTACTATAAAAATGTGTTGAACTAATGAAGTATTTAAAACATTTAACTATTAGCTATAACATGTGTATCTAATAGCATTATTTATGTATAATTTATAATGCAGTTCATATCATATAGTGTGACAAGAAAACCCTGTCACACCATATGACATTTCATGTACTTAGCATGACTTTAAGCAATGTGGCTTTATGCCAACTACAATATGACAATATAGTTTTAAAAGAAATATTGACTGAAAAGTAATTTAATTTGGGCATTTTTGTGTAAAATGTGTCACACCATATGAGGTGTTGTCATGGTGAGCACAGAATTGCAGACACGTGCAGATACTGATAAAACAATACGTTTATTATAAAAATAAACAGATGTAAGACGTGGTTGATACAGAAAATGGGTAATCACCAGAAACCAGAGCAATGTAGACAAAACCATACCATAAACGAGAGACAGTCCAGAGTTCATACACGAGATATCCAATGTCAGAGGTAATCCAAGAGGCAGTAGTGAAAACACAATCCAGGTAATACACAAGCAATCCAATATCAGAGGCAAAGGCAATAATCGGCGTCGAGAAAACAAAAGCAAGGTCATACACAAGATAAACTGAGACAAGAGATAAAGTAACGCTTTGTAAAGAGGAGAACCTACAATACGCTGCCTGGGTGTTTGTGTGGAGTGCTCCAGTAATCAGTATTCGGGACTTCCTGGAGGAAGCAGGTGAGGTGTCACGTGACCAGGTGAGTGCGTGATGTCAGCGGGTGGTGCATTCTGGGTAGTGTAGTTGTTGACCTGAGAACCTCCGTTAGAGCAGAGTGTGGAAGGGACAGAGGAGCTAACAGCACCAGACGTGACAGGTGTGCTAGATATACTAGATTTTTCTGAAGGAATAAAGAGCGGCAACTTTCATTGTCCTTCTGAGGTGTTGTTCTTCCTCCAGAAAAAAAGAGATCCCCCACTCCCCAAATGTGTCCAAAAAAAAAGCCAGTTTAAAAAAGGAGTATGGCGTCACACCATATGACATTTATTTTTGGGACAAAATGTTTTAGTTAATCCTACAAAATAGTATGCCCGAACTTTTAGCTAAGTATACTCACAAGTAGACATATTGGTTATTAATATATGATTGATTAAACAGGAAATTAATTAATTTGTTTGTTTTTTATTCAAAATCTAACTTTGTGAAATGTCACTGGGACAGTCACAGTCAGCTATATGAGCTTTTTCTAGTTTGATTAAAAATTGTGAAAAAAAAATGTTAATGCTCTGTCAGTTCACATATGACAGCACTTTCTGATCAATATCATCACAGTTTTTGACAGATTCTTCTATAATTTACATATATTTGACACACTGGACCAAAAAAGGTCAGGTCATGTCAACCACCCATAAATATATAACTTTTCTTGTTTTGGAGTATACAATATATGCACACACAAAAATATACTTAATTTATCTTGCCATTTTTGTACATAAACAGTACTTGTAAATCATGTATTGCACTATGAAACTGATATATTCATTACATACTACTTAAAACAAAAAGACACTTGTCATCAAATGAAGCTTTGCACTGCACACCCTCTGCTAACCTGCTGTCTATGTAGTCAGCTAGCTATGCTAGCTCGATACTACGTTCGTAGTGGTTAGCTAGCTAACTAATGGGTAGCTAGCTAGATAACTACCATTCACATTCGTAGCTTAACGTTAAAACTATGTTTTTTTATCGCCATTTGCATTAAGATAACATGTTCTGAACTCTGTGCTACTAGTACACCATCAGATAACGTTTTCAAAAGGCGTTCACCAGCGCTTACCCAGCCACTGCGCTTTACTAGTAAGAGCCGTTCTTATCCTGCGCAGCTCCCCGCAGCCTTCAGCTGCTCCGCCTCACCCAGACCGAGGCTGCGTTCTAATTGGCTGATACACTTTAAACTGCGAGCGCGAAGCCTTCAACCAGAACCCGCGAAACCTATCCTGTCCTGTACAATCCACAGCCAGAGGCAAGCCACATACGTGATGCTAAAAAAAGACAATACAAGGGATACCTGCTGAATGATGATAAGGTCCAGTCAAATAATGCTGTGATAGTGTGGAGACCATGACATAATCACATATGCGGACATAAAAAGAGGTAATGTGAAATTCCAGCGCACTATGTACAGTAAATATGAACACTAATAATTACTTGCCCATATAATAAACATATTAATATTCTATTTTATTATTTTAGACAAATAATAAAATAATAAATAAAAAAGTGAAATATAAAAAATACACAGAAGAAGACACTCAAATTCCACGAACAAGTTGTTTGAGGAGACAATTTGTTTGTCTTAATAAAGGTAATAATTCTCCATCCATCCATTCATCCAACTCAAACATATGAAATGTACACATGAGTAATATTGCAATAATTTATAGACATGTTAAATGTGAAAAACAGTTTAGCTCATCTTTACACATCTTCTTTATGGAACGCTGCATATTTAAACACACATTTGCTGCTTAATTTCCAATTAGTGTAAATAATATATTGTTAACCAAATATGCCCTGTAAAAATTTCATATTTGTTAATGTAATGTAACTGTTCTTAAGAGACACCTAACAGGGATTTATCACATGTATTTGACCTAATATTTATGTCAATTATGCATTGTGCTCTACAAAACTTTTCATTCCGTAGAATAAAAGATTCAAAAATAAACACTATTTCTAAATATAAGCCTATAAGCACCCAAACATCCCTTTCAGACAGCTTCCCTGGGTCCCCGCCGTGAGATGCCGCGTCCTGAGAGCGCACAGTGGTCCGCGGAGTCCTTCAGTTGCTTAACTTCTGTTATTGCATCAAAGCAACGTAGATACAATCAGTTTCAGTCATGAGTAAAGGAAATAAACCTCTTACTGATGCAGGAGGACTGTCTCTGTGTTATCAAATATACTGTAAAGCATTATCTTCAGAAATGCTGGTCCTAGGTGATTTTAATGGCTTTAGTGATCATTGTCCGATCGGGTGCATTAGAACCAGTTCAAAGATACAAACGGGCTCTCGGATGGTGGTTAGAAGAAGCTTTTCTTTCTGATTTAGTAGTGAGCAAAATTCACTTAACATTTGAAGTACAGATGTGGATAATGCATTAGAACATTTCAGGAATTCATTCCTTTCAGTGGCGAATAAACATGCTCCGTACAAAAAACTGCGAATAAGAGCCCAGTAATAATAATAATAATAATAATAATAATAATAATAATAATAATAATAATAATAATAATAATAATAATAATAATAATAATAATTTAGCCCCTGGTTTTCAGGAGAAATTTCCTCCCTGCTACAGTCAAGAAATAAAGCCTGGTCAATTGCCAGACGCACAGGGAAGGTGAAAATGGCTTACATTTAGACAATCGAGAAACAGATGCACCTCTGCAATTAGAAAAGCCAAATCAGATTATTTCTTCAACCAAATTACTAGCTCCTCTAATCCACAAGATTTCTGGAAAGCAATAAACTTTCTCAAAAACAACTCCCAACAAATCCCAACAAAAATTCTAGTCAATAGTAATTTGATATCTGACCAGCAAGAACTGTGCCAACTGGTCAGATATATAATAACACTGACTCAAACCTGCATGTAAATCAGCCTATCATTACTACTACTGCTTCCGAGAAAATCGATATCTTCTCCCTCCAGACCTGCTCTCCATACATATAGCTAACGCCCTTTCCTCTATTAATCATCGGAAAACAATAGGTGAGGACGGTCTGGACCCCTACCGTCTACGTCTCGCAACCCCAGTGATTTTAGAACATATTACATACAATTTTAATCTTTCTATTTTATCTTGCAGAATTCCCAGTATCTGGAAACAGCTCATGTTATTCCTTTGCATAAAAGAGGAAATGCGGCAGATCTAAATATTTACAGGCCAATCTCAAAACTGTCTTGTTTATCTAAAAGTTTAGAATCCGCTGTGAATAACCAGCTCAAGTCTTTTCTTTATGATCACTCTATCCTGTGTAACTATCAATCTGGATTTAGAGAAAGACATAGTACCATCTCTGCAGCCACACTGGTTTTAAATTATCTATACATGAAGAAGTATTGTGCTGCCATTTTTATTGATCTCACTTGATCAAGCTTTTGATACTGTTAATCATGATCTACTATTAGGTTCTTTACATAAGATTGGTTTTAGCAATAATGCAACCCTGTGGGCCCAGTATAACCTTTTGGCAGAAAGCAATGTGTGTCTATTGGTAAACAAAAATCAGTAATGTTTCTTCCCGAGTGAAAATAAAGGTTGATTGATTGATTGATTTATTGATTGATTGATTGATTGATTGATTGATTGATTGATTGATTGATTGATCGATTGATTAATTGATTGATTGACTGATTGATTACGTGCGTGTCAATCTAGAGTTTTGTTTATTGACTTAGTTCCAACTGTACACTGTAAAAATGAGGAAAGAAAAATCTGCGTTTAAAATGTGTTTTAGATGTGACTAAATGTAATTTGTAAGATGTAGGACAAATTATAATCATAAATAAATTAATTAATTAATTAAGATCTCATCCAGTGCACTTAAATGTTGCAGGCAAGCAAAGTGGTGCTTGGTGCTTGGCGCTTGGCTCTCTCTTCTAAAAAAACCTTTTTAATACATAAGGTCGGACAAGTGAAGTTAAATTCATGTTATTAAATTTACTAAAGCCAACAAATGTACTGAAAATTAATAAAGAGAAATCAGGCAAAATGCGCTGCGCCTCTCTCTCTCTCTCTCTCTCTTTCGCAGCGCGGAGCTGAATTCAGCGCGAGGCTATATAAATATTATAAAACTCAGTTCAGTCAAATAAAAATAAGTAAGGACCTGTAAGTTCATCAAATATTGTCAAATATAAAGAATATATTGAGGTTTTGGTGAGCTGTTTTCATGATTTGAAACTAACCAAAACTTTTATTATTATGCGCAGAAAGCCTGTGATTGTTTTAAATGAGTTTTTTAATGGATTGTTGTTTTTGTCCATTCTTTTGTTTTGTTTATATATACATTTTTAATTTGATTGTGGTTTGGTTTGCTTAATTTGTATCCCCAGATTTTCCGTTTTTTTTTAAGTATTACAAATCTTAGTAATTCTCTTTGGTCATGTGGAGTTTTTCGTTTCTTATTTTTTTTAATTCGTTAGATTATATTTTTGTCAACATTTTGGGTTTATTTTCGTTTCTTATTTTTCTAATAATAATAGTAATTACATAATTTATTTTCTTTAGTTCAATTTTTTTCGGGGCAAGTAAGGCAATAGTTACTTCTACTGGTAACTAGTTACTTTTATAGTGGAGTAAGTCCGTTAGTAACTCTTTTTTGGAGGAGTAACAAGTATCTATAACTAATTACTTTTTCAAAGTAACGTGCCCAACACTGATTGTTAGTGAGGAGACTGTGAATGGAACATCTCTCAAGGCGAATCACAGAGCCAGTTCACGGATAAAGTTCCGTCTTTCAGGAGAAACAGCCAATCAGCTTGCTGGTTTTGCGGAACTGTGGCCTAGTAGGGAGCACCCCCCCCCCCCCCCAGCCCCCCACCGCCTCTCTGAGGAGGATTTTTGAGGGGGTTTGAGGTCTTGCACTGAATATTAGCGCTGACACGTCTCTGAATCAAAACACACAGATCAAGGTTTATAATGAACCTGAGCACCCAATAACTATTTAATTTTCAAATGAATACTGTGTTTTTATTCATTTAGGATTGCAGGATTACTGTAAGCTATATTTAACAAAAATGTATTTAGCTAACCAGTTAGCTAGAAGCTGGATGTTGTGGATAGCCAGAATTTAGTTCTATACTTAGTTTAAAGGAGTTTCTTAACCCTGGTCTCTGTCCTAAAATTGTATGTTTTCCACCGGATCCAACTTATCAGCTAATAAACTAATATAATTAACTGGGCTGAGCATACCCGATAATACACATTAAAAAACAGAAGCACAGCACTAATAAGGCATGTTTTTTTCCGTCGTGACGAACCTGCAGGACAGGTGCTGTATTTACAATATAAGGGATCACAACAAGTAAGTAAGTAGATGGTGAATCATAAAACGAATAAGTTATACAACAGGAGTTGCCAACGCTGTTTTTTATATTAAATAACTGATATTGTGCATCTAGAAAAAAAAATGATAGTCTGTTTGTATACACCTCAAAAAGTGTGTAGTTGCACCCCTGCCTTCAGTCTCACTTTCGTTTCCAGGCAAATTCTCATTTGAGATTGTGCTGGATTCATTATACCGAAGAGTGCTGACATCAGAGGGGGAGTATCATTTCGGCAGGTGTAATTATCAGATATTAAGATTTTAAGAACTTGGTTATCTTCGCAGATTTTTCGATTAAATTGTGTTTAACATATTCTCCTAATAATGATCATTATGGCTAAAACGCGTTGTCATAGGAGTTATTCAGTTCTGCAATACCCGTCTTTTTTTGTTATATACAACGGTCTTTGGCTTTATATCTTGCTGTGTTCTAAGTGATATAAATATAAAGCGTTATTTACACACAAAAAATAACAGGCCCACATGTTTACCAGACGCGCTGGACTGGTAATCTGGCGTACCGGGCAAATGCCTGGTGGGCCGACAGTCCTCTGACAGTCCGACTCCTCCGACTCCTCAGCCGACAGTCCTCTGCTGACTTTTTTTTTCTTCCTTTTTTTCTAAGAGACCGGCCCACAAGTTAGAGGGGGTCTCTCTCTCGCTCCCTGGCTCGCCTAATCGCGCGCGCTCTCTCTCCCTGACGGTCTCTCTCTCTTTCTCGCACTTTCCCTTTTTTCTCGGTCTCTCGCTCTCTCTGTCTCTCTCTGACTTCAATCTCTCTTTTTTTCGCTTGCTCTATTTCTCTTTTTCTGGCTCTCTCCCTTTTTTCTCTGTCTCTCGCTCGCTCTCTCTGACTGTCTCTCTTTTTCTTGCTCGCTCTCTATCTCTCTCGCTCTCACTTTCTGATGTAAGTAAAAAGTAATAAGAAAAAAATATTTGTAGTTAAAGTACTGCTGTTGTTTTTGTTTTTAATAAAGCGCCACAATCGTGCTCATTGTTTGTTTGTTCTACCTAGAGAGTAGATGAGATGAGAGTACAACGTTCTCTGAGCCCCGTTACAACATTCCATTCCAAACATGATTATGATAAAGTTCAATTTTTATTATGAAGTTGATACTGGTGAGGCTATAAAGAATGCCCTATTTGTAGCCTGATACAAATAAATGTTATAGCTGTAAACTGTTGTATCAGAGAAATAGAAAAAATACATATTAGAGATGATTAAAAAAAAAGATAAAAAATCTATTGATCTACACAGAGCAGACAAAAATGGCGGAGTTAATAATAGACAATAAACTTCTTATATTTAATATGCGGATTATACATCATGCTTCTCTGTAACCCCACAAATATAAATTAAGTTGGTTGTGCTCCACAAATTATGAGGGGCCGGTCTTTTTCCACGTCTGTGTTTGTGTTTCTTCTTCTACAAGCAAGCTAAATAATATTTTTTATACATTTATACATATATGGCATATGCTGATGATGAACTTCTGTATTCTGGTGCACCTCTAAAAGGGCCAAAGTTTAAATGTCCTGCAGCATAACCTGACTGGAATAGCTCTGGAACATATGTTCAAGATTTGTAATGAACATGTCTCTGGGTTAGTGCCAGAAAGTGTGTACCTGTTTAACAAAGCTTATGGAGAGTATGGTCACCTCATAATGCTCCTCATGTTGTATATACCTGGAGACAAAGGTCCAACACAATGTGAAAGCATGCCAGTTTGTATTTGATGCAGATACAAATCCACAGACTAGAGAAGAGGTCCAAGGTGTTAGCACTAATATGTAGCTCAGACTCCGTTGCCCGGACATTAATGCAGAACACTGAACAGTTCAAAACAACTCTTGAAGCCGTTTATGGCTGTAAGAAGTGAGAAAAGCTCAAAACTATGCCCAAACCGCTTCTCTCGGTTTATAACCGTCTGAAAACAGACGTTCAACACAGAAATGAACCAAAACACGTAAAAATGTTTTTTTACAAGATGTTAGTGCATTTCACACGGTTAAAATGTGTTTTGGGTCGTAAAACTCATTTCTGATCGAAAGAGTAGTTTTCAGTTCAAAACAACTCTTGAAGCCGTTTATCGCTGTAAGGAGTGAGAGCGGAGCTCAAAACCATGCCCAAAACTCCTCTCTCGGTTTATACCGTCTGAGAACATTCAACACAGAAATGAACCAAAACACGAAAAATACCTCGGTTTATACCGTCTGAGAACATTCAACACAGAAATGAACCAAAACACGAAAAAATGTTTTTTACAAGATGTTAGTGTATTTCACACGGTTAAAATGTGTTTTGGGTCGTAAAACTCATTTCTGATCGAAAGAGTAGTTTTCAGTTCAAAACAACTCTTGAACCCGTTTATTGCTGTAAGAAGTGAAAAGAGCTCAAAACTATGCCCAAAAACGCTTCTCTCGGCTTATACCGTCTGAAAACAGACTTTACTACGTTCAACACAGAACTGAACCAAAACACGTAAAAAATGTTTTTTACAAGATGTTAGTGCATTTTACACGGTTAAAATGTATTTTGGGTGGTAGAAACTAATTTCTGATCGAAAGAGTAGTTTTCAGTTCAAAACAACTCTTGAAGCCGTTTATCGCTGTAAGGAGTGAGAGCAGAGCTCAAAACCATGCCCAAAACGCCGCTCTCGGCTTATACCGTCTGAAAACAGACTTTACTACATTCAACACAGAAATGAACCAAAACACGTAAAAAATGTTTTTTACAAGATGTTATTGCATTTTACACGGTTAAAATGTATTTTGGGTCGTAGAAACTAATTTCTGATCGAAAGAGTAGTTTTCAGTTCAAAACAACTCTTGAAGCCGTTTATCGCTGTAAGAAGTGAGAGAAGCTCAAAACTATCCCCAAACCGCTTCTCTCGGTTTATAACCGTCTGAAAACAGACTTTACTACATTCAACACAGAAATGAACCAAAACACGTAAAAAATGTTTTTTACAAGATGTTAGTGTATTTCACACTGTTAAAATGTGTTTTGGGTCGTAAAACTAATTTCTGATCGAAAGAGTAGTTTTCAGTTCAAAACAACTCTTGAAGCCGTTTATCGCTGTAAGGAGTGAGAGCAGAGCTCAAAACCATGCCCAAAACGCCTCTCTCGGTTTATACCGTCTGAAAACAGACTTTACTACATTCAACACAGAAATGAACCAAAACACGTAAAAAATGTTTTTTACAAGATGTTATTGCATTTTACACGGTTAAAATGTATTTTGGGTCGTAGAAACTAATTTCTGATCGAAAGAGTAGTTTTCAGTTCAAAACAACTCTTGAACCCGTTTATTGCTGTAAGAAGTGAAAAGAGCTCAAAACTATGCCCAAAAACGCTTCTCTCGGCTTATACCGTCTGAAAACAGACTTTACTACGTTCAACACAGAACTGAACCAAAACACGTAAAAAATGTTTTTTACAAGATGTTAGTGTATTTCACACTGTTAAAATGTGTTTTGGGTCGTAAAACTAATTTCTGATCGAAAGAGTAGTTTTCAGTTTCAGCCGTTTATCGCTGTAAGAAGTGAGAGAAGCTCAAAACTATGCCCAAACCGCTTCTCTCGGTTAATAACCGTCTGAAAACAGACTTTACTACATTCAACACAGAAATGAACTAAAACACGTAAAAAATGTTTTTTACAAGATGTTAGTGTATTTCACACGGTTAAAATGTGTTTTGGGTCGTAAAACTCATTTCTGATCGAAAGAGTAGTTTTCAGTTCAAAACAACTCTTAAACCTGTTTATTGCTGTAAGAAGTGAAAAGAGCTCAAAACTATGCCCAAAACGCCGCTCTCGGCTTATACCGTCTGAAAACAGACTTTACTACATTCAACACAGAAATGAACCAAAACACGTAAAAAATGTTTTTTACAAGATGTTAGTGTATTTCACACTGTTAAAATGTGTTTTGGGTCGTAAAACTAATTTCTGATCGAAAGAGTAGTTTTCAATTCAAAACAACTCTTGAAGCCGTTTATCGCTGTAAGGAGTGAGAGCAGAGCTCAAAACCATGCCCAAAACGCCTCTCTCGGTTTATACCGTCTGAAAACAGACTTTACTACATTCAACACAGAAATGAACCAAAACACGTAAAAAATGTTTTTTACAAGATGTTATTGCATTTTACACGGTTAAAATGTATTTTGGGTCGTAAAACTAATTTCTGATCGAAAGAGTAGTTTTCAGTTCAAAACAACTCTTGAAGCCGTTTATCGCTGTAAGGAGTGAGAGCAGAGCTCAAAACCATGCCCAAAACGCCTCTCTCGGTTTATACCGTCTGAGAACAGACTTTACTACATTCAACACAGAAATGAACCAAAACACGTAAAAAATGTTTTTTACAAGATGTTATTGCATTTTACACGGTTAAAATGTATTTTGGGTCGTAGAAACTAATTTCTGATCGAAAGAGTAGTTTTCAGTTCAAAACAACTCTTGAACCCGTTTATTGCTGTAAGAAGTGAAAAGAGCTCAAAACTATGCCCAAAAACGCTTCTCTCGGCTTATACCGTCTGAAAACAGACTTTACTACGTTCAACACAGAACTGAACCAAAACACGTAAAAAATGTTTTTTACAAGATGTTAGTGTATTTCACACTGTTAAAATGTGTTTTGGGTCGTAAAACTAATTTCTGATCGAAAGAGTAGTTTTCAGTTTCAGCCGTTTATCGCTGTAAGAAGTGAGAGAAGCTCAAAACTATGCCCAAACCGCTTCTCTCGGTTAATAACCGTCTGAAAACAGACTTTACTACATTCAACACAGAAATGAACTAAAACACGTAAAAAATGTTTTTTTACAAGATGTTAGTGTATTTCACACGGTTAAAATGTATTTTGGGTGGTAGAAACTAATTTCTGATCGAAAGAGTAGTTTTCAGTTCAAAACAACTCTTAAACTTTACTACGTTCAACACAGAACTGAACCAAAACACGTAAAAAATGTTTTTTACAAGATGTTAGTGCATTTTACACGGTTAAAATGTATTTTGGGTGGTAGAAACTAATTTCTGATCGAAAGAGTAGTTTTCAGTTCAAAACAACTCTTGAAGCCGTTTATCGCTGTAAGAAGTGAGAGAAGCTCAAAACTATGCCCAAACCGCTTCTCTCGGTTTATAACCGTCTGAAAACAGACTTTACTACATTCAACACAGAAATGAACCAAAACACGTAAAAAATGTTTTTTACAAGATGTTAGTTTATTTCACACTGTTAAAATGTGTTTTGGGTCGTAAAACTAATTTCTGATCGAAAGAGTAGTTTTCAGTTCAAAACAACTCTTGAAGCCGTTTATCGCTGTAAGGAGTGAGAGCAGAGCTCAAAACCATGCCCAAAACGCCTCTCTCGGTTTATACCGTCTGAAAACAGACTTTACTACATTCAACACAGAAATGAACCAAAACACGTAAAAAATGTTTTTTACAAGATGTAGTGCATTTTACACGGTTAAAATGTATTTTGGGTCGTAGAAACTAATTTCTGATCGAAAGAGTAGTTTTCAGTTCAAAACAACTCTTGAACCCGTTTATTGCTGTAAGAAGTGAAAAGAGCTCAAAACTATGCCCAAAAACGCTTCTCTCGGCTTATACCGTCTGAAAACAGACTTTACTACGTTCAACACAGAACTGAACCAAAACACGTAAAAAATGTTTTTTACAAGATGTTAGTGTATTTCACACTGTTAAAATGTGTTTTGGGTCGTAAAACTAATTTCTGATCGAAAGAGTAGTTTTCAGTTTCAGCCGTTTATCGCTGTAAGAAGTGAGAGAAGCTCAAAACTATGCCCAAACCGCTTCTCTCGGTTAATAACCGTCTGAAAACAGACTTTACTACATTCAACACAGAAATGAACTAAAACACGTAAAAAATGTTTTTTACAAGATGTTAGTGTATTTCACACGGTTAAAATGTGTTTTGGGTCGTAAAACTCATTTCTGATCGAAAGAGTAGTTTTCAGTTCAAAACAACTCTTAAACCTGTTTATTGCTGTAAGAAGTGAAAAGAGCTCAAAACTATGCCCAAAACGCCGCTCTCGGCTTATACCGTCTGAAAACAGACTTTACTACATTCAACACAGAAATGAACCAAAACACGTAAAAAATGTTTTTTACAAGATGTTAGTGTATTTCACACTGTTAAAATGTGTTTTGGGTCGTAAAACTAATTTCTGATCGAAAGAGTAGTTTTCAATTCAAAACAACTCTTGAAGCCGTTTATCGCTGTAAGGAGTGAGAGCAGAGCTCAAAACCATGCCCAAAACGCCTCTCTCGGTTTATACCGTCTGAAAACAGACTTTACTACATTCAACACAGAAATGAACCAAAACACGTAAAAAATGTTTTTTACAAGATGTTATTGCATTTTACACGGTTAAAATGTATTTTGGGTCGTAGAAACTAATTTCTGATCGAAAGAGTAGTTTTCAGTTCAAAACAACTCTTGAAGACGTTTATCGCTGTAAGAAGTGAGAGAAGCTCAAAACTATGCCCAAACCGCTTCTCTCGGCTTATACCGTCTGAAAACAGACTTTACTACATTCAACACACAAATTAACCAAAACACGTAAAAAATGTTTTTTACAAGATGTTATTGCATTTTACACGGTTAAAATGTATTTTGGGTCGTAGAAACTAATTTCTGATCGAAAGAGTAGTTTTCAGTTCAAAACAACTCTTGAAGCCGTTTATCGCTGTAAGAAGTGAGAGAAGCTCAAAACTATCCCCAAACCGCTTCTCTCGGTTTATAACCGTCTGAAAACAGACTTTACTACATTCAACACAGAAATGAACCAAAACACGTAAAAAATGTTTTTTACAAGATGTTAGTGTATTTCACACTGTTAAAATGTGTTTTGGGTCGTAAAACTAATTTCTGATCGAAAGAGTAGTTTTCAGTTCAAAACAACTCTTGAAGCCGTTTATCGCTGTAAGGAGTGAGAGCAGAGCTCAAAACCATGCCCAAAACGCCTCTCTCGGTTTATACCGTCTGAGAACAGACTTTACTACATTCAACACAGAAATGAACCAAAACACGTAAAAAATGTTTTTTACAAGATGTTATTGCATTTTACACGGTTAAAATGTATTTTGGGTCGTAGAAACTAATTTCTGATCGAAAGAGTAGTTTTCAGTTCAAAACAACTCTTGAACCCGTTTATTGCTGTAAGAAGTGAAAAGAGCTCAAAACTATGCCCAAAAACGCTTCTCTCGGCTTATACCGTCTGAAAACAGACTTTACTACGTTCAACACAGAACTGAACCAAAACACGTAAAAAATGTTTTTTACAAGATGTTAGTGCATTTTACACGGTTAAAATGTATTTTGGGTGGTAGAAACTAATTTCTGATCGAAAGAGTAGTTTTCAGTTCAAAACAACTCTTGAAGCCGTTTATCGCTGTAAGAAGTGAGAGAAGCTCAAAACTATGCCCAAACCGCTTCTCTCGGTTTATAACCGTCTGAAAACAGACTTTACTACATTCAACACAGAAATGAACCAAAACACGTAAAAAATGTTTTTTACAAGATGTTAGTTTATTTCACACTGTTAAAATGTGTTTTGGGTCGTAAAACTAATTTCTGATCGAAAGAGTAGTTTTCAGTTCAAAACAACTCTTGAAGCCGTTTATCGCTGTAAGGAGTGAGAGCAGAGCTCAAAACCATGCCCAAAACGCCTCTCTCGGTTTATACCGTCTGAAAACAGACTTTACTACATTCAACACAGAAATGAACCAAAACACGTAAAAAATGTTTTTTACAAGATGTAGTGCATTTTACACGGTTAAAATGTATTTTGGGTCGTAGAAACGAATTTCTGATCGAAAGAGTAGTTTTCAGTTCAAAAACAACTCTTGAAGCCGTTTATCGCTGTAAGAAGTGAGAGAAGCTCAAAACTATGCCCAAACCGCTTCTCTCGGTTTATAACCGTCTGAAAACAGACTTTACTACATTCAACACAGAAATGAACCCTAACACTTAAGAAATTTATTTTACAAGATGTTAGTGCATTTTACACGGTTAAAATGTGTTTTGGGTCGTAAAAACTCATTTCTGTTCGAAAGAGTAGTTTTCAGTTCAAAACAACATTTGAAGCAGTTTATCGGAGTGAGAGAGGAGCTCAAAACTAAGCGCCGGAATCCTCTGAACACATACTTTACTACATTCAACACAAAAATTATCCCAAAATACTTAAGAAATGTTGAAAACAATATGTTAGTTGCTTTTTCCACAGTCATAATATTTTTAGGCCTTGAAAAGACATTTCACATCAAATCAAATTTATTTACAAAGCTCCTTTAATTTATCCACATTTATAGCAATATGAGCAATGAAAGCAGTTAGAGTTCACGTAAACTTCGATGTTTTCAGTAGTGGAGAGTGAACAGCTAGAGCAAGGAAGGTTAATAAACTGGATGATGGGCAGTTAAACTGTTGTGGATGATGGGAAAGGCTGACTTCCAGAAACTTCTATTAATCTTCTATCAATATTTTGGTCCAACATCCATCGGTATCGGGGGTCAGACAGGTGGGCAGTCAGTAACTCTGAGGAAAGCAGAGAGATGGAATTAGTTTTGACTGGATTCATGCAAAACAGAGAATATAAAACATTATCAGAGTGTGGCTAGTGACTTCGGCAGATCTGATTAAAACAGCCTAACTAAAGGCAGAGAGCCAGAAAGTAACATAAACACTGAGACATCCTGAAACACTGGCATCCACCACCTCCACAAATCTGAGTGGGAGAACAACAGCACCAGTTTACTACAATTCCCTATGTCCATGAACCCCTGGATCTGCAGCCTTATCTAATGGGAAAAACATTAATTACCAAAAGCTAAACTAAGCAAGTACGTTTTTAGTCTAGACTTGAGACAGAGTCTCAGTCTGAGTCCCGAACGTATTTGGGAATGTTATTCCAGTGTTGGGGTGCTTTGTAAGAGAAAGCGTTTCCACCTGTAGAGCTCTGAATTCTGAATTCTAAGCAATTATAGCCAACAGTGTAAAAACAACATGAAATGTGTTTTTATCAGTTCTCAAAACTCCTGCCTGGATATCCATCTTTATAATCTTTATAAATAGCACCCTGCATGTAGTCAGCCTGTATGCTGTGCTTTTAAAAATAAGTTGATATGAGATTTTATATTTGGATAAATAAACTTTTAATATATTTAACTGCTTTTTTTTTTTGTTATCAGTATTTATTTATTTTTTTTCGCCAAAGGTACACAGAGCCCAATGTGGCAGTGTGATGTTTTGGCCTGTGCTCTGCTGGTAAAACTTGGGTCCAGCCATTCACATAAATGTTACTTCGACACATACCAGGCTGCAAAAATGGTTTTCTCAAAGTATAACATACTTTATATATATTTATGTATTATATAAAATATAGCATACTGCCTCTGCTCTTACTATTTCAACTGGTGCTGATGCAGCTGACTGAATGTCACTGGATGATGGTGCCGGTGAGAGAGGAGGTAGCCTTATTGCTGACACAATCCCCTTCAGCTTTTCACAATAGCTGGTAACTCGTACAAAGAAAAGAAACTTGGTTTGGCAAGTTATTGAAATCATTTTCAGTTGCAGCAGAATCACAAAATTGTTGAAGAACAAGTGAATTCTACTCAGCATGTCCTCTTTTTATACATTTATAAGACATTAACTAATCCAATTACTGTATTAATTAAATGTTGCACTTTTTATTTTAATCTGTTGACTGTTAGCTACAGCAATTCTAATAATCTTTAGGAAATCATTGAACTTTTTATATTTAATACATTATTTTTTTTTTTATGAGAATGAGCAAAACAGTGATCGATCAGAAAGCTGATGATGTATTGTGGAAAACAGTTTGCCATTAAACATTGTGACACATTTGCCTTGAGAGGAGGAACTTTCATTGCTGACACAACCTCCTTCAGTTTTTTTCACAATATCTGATAATTCTAAGAAAGAAAATGAAGCATACAATTACAGAATTTGTGTGATGTCTCACAACTATTGCCCTGCAGAGATAAAGACTGCAGAGAAGATCATCAGAACTCCACTGCCCTCTCTGCAGAGCATCTACCACCATAGAGTCCTCAGGAGAGCTGCCTACATCCTCAAAGACTCTACCCACCCCCAGCATGGACTGTTCACTCTTCTGTCTTCCGGCCGGAGGTACAGAAGTGTGAAATGCAAAACCACCAGGCTAAAGAACTTCTTCTTACCCAATGCTACCAGACTCTTGACTACCTCAGAAATAACCATGCACCTTACTCACATGTCAAGGACATTTCTCAAAGGCACATGCTCACTTTACTGCAAAAAAATGTATAATTGCACTACTGAACGTTTTGCACTTTTTTCATATTCCACTGCTGTAGATGTACTTACTTGTAAATAATATCAATAACACATTACTATTTTCATGTATATATTTCCATCCTGGATGTAAATTTAACTCACCAATTTAATATTTATATTTATTTAGTTTATTATTTTTTATTGTATATTTTCTACTTTTATCTTTATGCGGCATACTTGGCGAGGAGCAAAGAAAGAATTTCATTGTACGAGGAAACTTGTGTCTTACTGTGCAAATGAACATAAACTCTTTGAATCTTGAACTTATTTTTTGTTGAGGAACAAATACTACATACTCTGGTATGTTACATACCTTTAAGTGCTGACACTATGTCCTCAATTAGCACAGATCTCTTTTTTTCGGAGGCTGCACAAAGCTCTCTTCACTTCAGCATCTATCAGACTCGACACAACAAACATTTTAATGTTACAATAAACATAGCAATGAACGATGTTCTAACATAATTGCCTTTGCAAGAGTGTGAGCAATCTACTACACCAAATTAAAAAGGTACACAGGAAATCATATTTTGCATTGTGTATAGGATAATAGCTCTTTTCCATTAACATGGGGAAGGAGCTTTGTTCGGGTTCACGCACAAAATGTTGAACTGTTCTGTGCATTTCCACCAACAAAAATAGGTTCTTAACCCATTGAGTTATTTTGCTTGAAAATGGTTAATATATATATATATATATATATATATATATATATATATATATATATATATATATATATATATATATGTACAGTATATTTTGAGAAAATATAAATCTATTCTGGAAGACCCTGAAGTAAAACTCAGAAAATGGAAAATAAACGAGTTTCAGTTATGCAGCTCTTTCTTTATCTGTTTCATACAAAAAACACATGGTAAATGTAGACACTCAAAATCACAGATATGAAAAGAGTTCTGCTGATATCACAACCAATTCGATTTAATTTTTGTGCTGAGAATGGTCTACCATCCAAAAACATCTAGTCAAAATTGTTAATGTGGTCATACCTGATAACCTGATGAAGGTAATAATCATAACTTTGGAAACTTCCTAGAAAACTACAAAGGAAGCAACAAAATGCCATAAATCTAGAGTAATGCAGATGTTTGCAGTTTCATTTGATAGTTGTCAGGAAAACAAGTTTTTAAAAGATGGTTAACACAGTATTAAAGTATTTATTAATAACATATTGCATTTCCCATAAAACAGTTAAAAAAATGCTAAAGCTAATGTAGGTATAAGCTGTAAAAATAATAATAATAATAATTCACACTGCTTTGTTTACATTGTCCAGGCCTGCATCATAGGTGGAATTATTTCATTTATTAAATTTGACAAGGCAGGACACAACAGCATAAAAACTACTTTTAAGCAGTGAGACCTGAAATGTGTTAAATATTCAACAATCACTATCAAAACGGAAACAGTTAACTTTAGAGCGTTACCATGAAATAAGTCTAAAACAAAAACATAAAACTAAGTAAGTCACTTGAGAAACAATTTAAGAGCACGAGGAATAAAAGAGAGTTCATGTCTTTTAGTTTTGCTCGCAGGTACTACAAATTCCCGCTGCCGACGAAGTGAGTAAGTAGATGTTGGGGCTGAAGGCAAAAAGTCATGTAGAGGAGATGATTTATCCTTAAAAATGTCAGTGAGGACGAGCAAGGTAGCCTTATCACGCCTTTAACTGAGTGGTGGAAGAAGTGATGATGATGGGATGCCGATGATCCTGCAGCATCGTTTTTGAACCCTTTCCAGTTCCTCTAAGAGTTTTTTTGTCAGTCCACCCCAAACTGGGCTAGCATACTCAACGATTGGGCGTATAAAAGTCAAGTATATCTGTTTTAGCACATCACAGGGAAGACCAGCTCTTTTGGCAACAGCGAGAAAGTGGATCCTGGGTCTTGTCTTTAAAATCAAATAGTTAATGTGAGCATCCCAGGATAGATCAGACGAGATCTAAACTCCGAGCAATTTGAAAGTGGTGACTCTACATTATATAATATAATATAGGATAATATAAAAAAACAAACATAATATAATAATAAATATCACCTGCCTTCATTATGTCTGTGAATCATACAAGTGTGTAAGAAATAGCTTTCTTGTACGCAATTCCTTCGGAGTCCAAGGCCTTGGGTTCAGGTCTTGAAATCACAATTTCGAGTGCCTGAAAAAAATATAGTTCTAAATAAATACTGATTTCCTTACATAAACTGACACAAACTACTTTTAATAAAAAAAACAATAATGTTATCTTCTTGTTAATAATTTAGCTGTAGTAAAAAAAATGGTAGGTATAATCTTGTTTCCCTTTTTGAAATTCTTCAATATTTTTGCACTACTTCAGCAAAACTGTACACAACAATAACTTTAAAATACTAATTACAAATACAACTGAACATATGATTAACCTTTCTTTTCCTTTTGTGGGGTGTTCTGATTTTATTCTTCATGTTCAAAAGGATCTGTTGAAAGATATTACATTTTATTACAATGTATTAATACATTATTTGGTTGATTTTTTTTTTTTTTTTTTTAAATCTCAAAATTAATTCATGGAAATCACTGAAATATATTCTACCAACTCTTATCTTTCCAAATCTATATATGGTCTTGTAGATTTTTCTTGAAATTTACATTTATTCACTAGTTTACAATCTAAAATTGTTATATGGTGTGACATGAATTTTATTGTGTATTAAATTAAAAATGGGTATAATGTGATAATGTAAGTCAATTTATCCTGAATATGTATCATTATTATTATCCTCCATACACATAGGAAACCGTTTAATTGAATTATTTTAATACACTTTTAATTATTTTGGGAATACCTTGTTATAAAAGTACCAAAATGTGTGTAACCTTTGCTGGCACTATTCCTCATATGTCACATTGAAGAGTTTATCATAACCGAAATTTTTTTTTATTTATCTTTTTTATATTTTATCTTTTTATCTTAATGTCACACCATATGACGAATCACACCACACAACAATCTGTATGCAAAAATTTGTATTAGCTGCATTCAGCAAACAAATTTGTTTGGCAAGTGATTGAAATCATTTTAAGTTACAGCAGAATCACAAAATTGTTAAAGAACAAGTGAATTCTACTCAGCATAGTGAAGAATGTTTATAAGACATTACCTAATCCACTTACTGTATTCATTAAATGTTGCACTTTTTATTTTAATCTGTTGACTGTAAGCTACAGCAATTCTAATAATCTTTAGTAAATCATTGAACTTTTTTATATTTAATACATTATTTCTTCATAAAATGAGAATTAGCAAATCAGACAGCTGATGATGTATTGGTAAAAACAGTGTGCCAATAAACATTGTGACACACTTGGCTTCTACTAAAGAAACAAACAGAAGAACCATGTATTCATAATACATGCCTTTCCTGGTGTTTTGCTAAAGCTGGATGTTCAGGTGTGCTACAGTGAACTGCAGCTGGGTCAAACTTTTCCTTTTGCATTCAGGAGTAACTAAGTCTGAGTAAGTGAGTGAATCTGCATGAATGAGTGAGTGTTGCTGTATGAATATTATATTTGTGAAGAATGTACTATAAAAATGTGTTGAACTAATGAAGTATTTAAAACATTTAACTATTAGCTATAACATGTGTATCTAATAGCATTATTTATGTATAATTTATAATGCAGTTCATATCATATAGTGTGACAAGAAAACCCTGTCACACCATATGACATTTCATGTACTTAGCATGACTTTAAGCAATGTGGCTTTATGCCAACTACAATATGACAATATAGTTTTAAAAGAAATATTGACTGAAAAGTAATTTAATTTGGGCATTTTTGTGTAAAATGTGTCACACCATATGAGGTGTTGTCATGGTGAGCACAGAATTGCAGACACGTGCAGATACTGATAAAACAATACGTTTATTATAAAAATAAACAGATGTAAGACGTGGTTGATACAGAAAATGGGTAATCACCAGAAACCAGAGCAATGTAGACAAAACCATACCATAAACGAGAGACAGTCCAGAGTTCATACACGAGATATCCAATGTCAGAGGTAATCCAAGAGGCAGTAGTGAAAACACAATCCAGGTAATACACAAGCAATCCAATATCAGAGGCAAAGGCAATAATCGGCGTCGAGAAAACAAAAGCAAGGTCATACACAAGATAAACTGAGACAAGAGATAAAGTAACGCTTTGTAAAGAGGAGAACCTACAATACGCTGCCTGGGTGTTTGTGTGGAGTGCTCCAGTAATCAGTATTCGGGACTTCCTGGAGGAAGCAGGTGAGGTGTCACGTGACCAGGTGAGTGCGTGATGTCAGCGGGTGGTGCATTCTGGGTAGTGTAGTTGTTGACCTGAGAACCTCCGTTAGAGCAGAGTGTGGAAGGGACAGAGGAGCTAACAGCACCAGACGTGACAGGTGTGCTAGATATACTAGATTTTTCTGAAGGAATAAAGAGCGGCAACTTTCATTGTCCTTCTGAGGTGTTGTTCTTCCTCCAGAAAAAAAGAGATCCCCCACTCCCCAAATGTGTCCAAAAAAAAAGCCAGTTTAAAAAAGGAGTATGGCGTCACACCATATGACATTTATTTTTGGGACAAAATGTTTTAGTTAATCCTACAAAATAGTATGCCCGAACTTTTAGCTAAGTATACTCACAAGTAGACATATTGGTTATTAATATATGATTGATTAAACAGGAAATTAATTAATTTGTTTGTTTTTTATTCAAAATCTAACTTTGTGAAATGTCACTGGGACAGTCACAGTCAGCTATATGAGCTTTTTCTAGTTTGATTAAAAATTGTGAAAAAAAAATGTTAATGCTCTGTCAGTTCACATATGACAGCACTTTCTGATCAATATCATCACAGTTTTTGACAGATTCTTCTATAATTTACATATATTTGACACACTGGACCAAAAAAGGTCAGGTCATGTCAACCACCCATAAATATATAACTTTTCTTGTTTTGGAGTATACAATATATGCACACACAAAAATATACTTAATTTATCTTGCCATTTTTGTACATAAACAGTACTTGTAAATCATGTATTGCACTATGAAACTGATATATTCATTACATACTACTTAAAACAAAAAGACACTTGTCATCAAATGAAGCTTTGCACTGCACACCCTCTGCTAACCTGCTGTCTATGTAGTCAGCTAGCTATGCTAGCTCGATACTACGTTCGTAGTGGTTAGCTAGCTAACTAATGGGTAGCTAGCTAGATAACTACCATTCACATTCGTAGCTTAACGTTAAAACTATGTTTTTTTATCGCCATTTGCATTAAGATAACATGTTCTGAACTCTGTGCTACTAGTACACCATCAGATAACGTTTTCAAAAGGCGTTCACCAGCGCTTACCCAGCCACTGCGCTTTACTAGTAAGAGCCGTTCTTATCCTGCGCAGCTCCCCGCAGCCTTCAGCTGCTCCGCCTCACCCAGACCGAGGCTGCGTTCTAATTGGCTGATACACTTTAAACTGCGAGCGCGAAGCCTTCAACCAGAACCCGCGAAACCTATCCTGTCCTGTACAATCCACAGCCAGAGGCAAGCCACATACGTGATGCTAAAAAAAGACAATACAAGGGATACCTGCTGAATGATGATAAGGTCCAGTCAAATAATGCTGTGATAGTGTGGAGACCATGACATAATCACATATGCGGACATAAAAAGAGGTAATGTGAAATTCCAGCGCACTATGTACAGTAAATATGAACACTAATAATTACTTGCCCATATAATAAACATATTAATATTCTATTTTATTATTTTAGACAAATAATAAAATAATAAATAAAAAAGTGAAATATAAAAAATACACAGAAGAAGACACTCAAATTCCACGAACAAGTTGTTTGAGGAGACAATTTGTTTGTCTTAATAAAGGTAATAATTCTCCATCCATCCATTCATCCAACTCAAACATATGAAATGTACACATGAGTAATATTGCAATAATTTATAGACATGTTAAATGTGAAAAACAGTTTAGCTCATCTTTACACATCTTCTTTATGGAACGCTGCATATTTAAACACACATTTGCTGCTTAATTTCCAATTAGTGTAAATAATATATTGTTAACCAAATATGCCCTGTAAAAATTTCATATTTGTTAATGTAATGTAACTGTTCTTAAGAGACACCTAACAGGGATTTATCACATGTATTTGACCTAATATTTATGTCAATTATGCATTGTGCTCTACAAAACTTTTCATTCCGTAGAATAAAAGATTCAAAAATAAACACTATTTCTAAATATAAGCCTATAAGCACCCAAACATCCCTTTCAGACAGCTTCCCTGGGTCCCCGCCGTGAGATGCCGCGTCCTGAGAGCGCACAGTGGTCCGCGGAGTCCTTCAGTTGCTTAACTTCTGTTATTGCATCAAAGCAACGTAGATACAATCAGTTTCAGTCATGAGTAAAGGAAATAAACCTCTTACTGATGCAGGAGGACTGTCTCTGTGTTATCAAATATACTGTAAAGCATTATCTTCAGAAATGCTGGTCCTAGGTGATTTTAATGGCTTTAGTGATCATTGTCCGATCGGGTGCATTAGAACCAGTTCAAAGATACAAACGGGCTCTCGGATGGTGGTTAGAAGAAGCTTTTCTTTCTGATTTAGTAGTGAGCAAAATTCACTTAACATTTGAAGTACAGATGTGGATAATGCATTAGAACATTTCAGGAATTCATTCCTTTCAGTGGCGAATAAACATGCTCCGTACAAAAAACTGCGAATAAGAGCCCAGTAATAATAATAATAATAATAATAATAATAATAATAATAATAATAATAATAATAATAATAATTTAGCCCCTGGTTTTCAGGAGAAATTTCCTCCCTGCTACAGTCAAGAAATAAAGCCTGGTCAATTGCCAGACGCACAGGGAAGGTGAAAATGGCTTACATTTAGACAATCGAGAAACAGATGCACCTCTGCAATTAGAAAAGCCAAATCAGATTATTTCTTCAACCAAATTACTAGCTCCTCTAATCCACAAGATTTCTGGAAAGCAATAAACTTTCTCAAAAACAACTCCCAACAAATCCCAACAAAAATTCTAGTCAATAGTAATTTGATATCTGACCAGCAAGAACTGTGCCAACTGGTCAGATATATAATAACACTGACTCAAACCTGCATGTAAATCAGCCTATCATTACTACTACTGCTTCCGAGAAAATCGATATCTTCTCCCTCCAGACCTGCTCTCCATACATATAGCTAACGCCCTTTCCTCTATTAATCATCGGAAAACAATAGGTGAGGACGGTCTGGACCCCTACCGTCTACGTCTCGCAACCCCAGTGATTTTAGAACATATTACATACAATTTTAATCTTTCTATTTTATCTTGCAGAATTCCCAGTATCTGGAAACAGCTCATGTTATTCCTTTGCATAAAAGAGGAAATGCGGCAGATCTAAATATTTACAGGCCAATCTCAAAACTGTCTTGTTTATCTAAAAGTTTAGAATCCGCTGTGAATAACCAGCTCAAGTCTTTTCTTTATGATCACTCTATCCTGTGTAACTATCAATCTGGATTTAGAGAAAGACATAGTACCATCTCTGCAGCCACACTGGTTTTAAATTATCTATACATGAAGAAGTATTGTGCTGCCATTTTTATTGATCTCACTTGATCAAGCTTTTGATACTGTTAATCATGATCTACTATTAGGTTCTTTACATAAGATTGGTTTTAGCAATAATGCAACCCTGTGGGCCCAGTATAACCTTTTGGCAGAAAGCAATGTGTGTCTATTGGTAAACAAAAATCAGTAATGTTTCTTCCCGAGTGAAAATAAAGGTTGATTGATTGATTGATTTATTGATTGATTGATTGATTGATTGATTGATTGATTGATTGATCGATTGATTAATTGATTGATTGACTGATTGATTACGTGCGTGTCAATCTAGAGTTTTGTTTATTGACTTAGTTCCAACTGTACACTGTAAAAATGAGGAAAGAAAAATCTGCGTTTAAAATGTGTTTTAGATGTGACTAAATGTAATTTGTAAGATGTAGGACAAATTATAATCATAAATAAATTAATTAATTAATTAAGATCTCATCCAGTGCACTTAAATGTTGCAGGCAAGCAAAGTGGTGCTTGGTGCTTGGCGCTTGGCTCTCTCTTCTAAAAAAACCTTTTTAATACATAAGGTCGGACAAGTGAAGTTAAATTCATGTTATTAAATTTACTAAAGCCAACAAATGTACTGAAAATTAATAAAGAGAAATCAGGCAAAATGCGCTGCGCCTCTCTCTCTCTCTCTCTCTCTTTCGCAGCGCGGAGCTGAATTCAGCGCGAGGCTATATAAATATTATAAAACTCAGTTCAGTCAAATAAAAATAAGTAAGGACCTGTAAGTTCATCAAATATTGTCAAATATAAAGAATATATTGAGGTTTTGGTGAGCTGTTTTCATGATTTGAAACTAACCAAAACTTTTATTATTATGCGCAGAAAGCCTGTGATTGTTTTAAATGAGTTTTTTAATGGATTGTTGTTTTTGTCCATTCTTTTGTTTTGTTTATATATACATTTTTAATTTGATTGTGGTTTGGTTTGCTTAATTTGTATCCCCAGATTTTCCGTTTTTTTTTAAGTATTACAAATCTTAGTAATTCTCTTTGGTCATGTGGAGTTTTTCGTTTCTTATTTTTTTTAATTCGTTAGATTATATTTTTGTCAACATTTTGGGTTTATTTTCGTTTCTTATTTTTCTAATAATAATAGTAATTACATAATTTATTTTCTTTAGTTCAATTTTTTTCGGGGCAAGTAAGGCAATAGTTACTTCTACTGGTAACTAGTTACTTTTATAGTGGAGTAAGTCCGTTAGTAACTCTTTTTTGGAGGAGTAACAAGTATCTATAACTAATTACTTTTTCAAAGTAACGTGCCCAACACTGATTGTTAGTGAGGAGACTGTGAATGGAACATCTCTCAAGGCGAATCACAGAGCCAGTTCACGGATAAAGTTCCGTCTTTCAGGAGAAACAGCCAATCAGCTTGCTGGTTTTGCGGAACTGTGGCCTAGTAGGGAGCACCCCCCCCCCCCCCCCCCAGCCCCCCACCGCCTCTCTGAGGAGGATTTTTGAGGGGGTTTGAGGTCTTGCACTGAATATTAGCGCTGACACGTCTCTGAATCAAAACACACAGATCAAGGTTTATAATGAACCTGAGCACCCAATAACTATTTAATTTTCAAATGAATACTGTGTTTTTATTCATTTAGGATTGCAGGATTACTGTAAGCTATATTTAACAAAAATGTATTTAGCTAACCAGTTAGCTAGAAGCTGGATGTTGTGGATAGCCAGAATTTAGTTCTATACTTAGTTTAAAGGAGTTTCTTAACCCTGGTCTCTGTCCTAAAATTGTATGTTTTCCACCGGATCCAACTTATCAGCTAATAAACTAATATAATTAACTGGGCTGAGCATACCCGATAATACACATTAAAAAACAGAAGCACAGCACTAATAAGGCATGTTTTTTTCCGTCGTGACGAACCTGCAGGACAGGTGCTGTATTTACAATATAAGGGATCACAACAAGTAAGTAAGTAGATGGTGAATCATAAAACGAATAAGTTATACAACAGGAGTTGCCAACGCTGTTTTTTATATTAAATAACTGATATTGTGCATCTAGAAAAAAAAATGATAGTCTGTTTGTATACACCTCAAAAAGTGTGTAGTTGCACCCCTGCCTTCAGTCTCACTTTCGTTTCCAGGCAAATTCTCATTTGAGATTGTGCTGGATTCATTATACCGAAGAGTGCTGACATCAGAGGGGGAGTATCATTTCGGCAGGTGTAATTATCAGATATTAAGATTTTAAGAACTTGGTTATCTTCGCAGATTTTTCGATTAAATTGTGTTTAACATATTCTCCTAATAATGATCATTATGGCTAAAACGCGTTGTCATAGGAGTTATTCAGTTCTGCAATACCCGTCTTTTTTTGTTATATACAACGGTCTTTGGCTTTATATCTTGCTGTGTTCTAAGTGATATAAATATAAAGCGTTATTTACACACAAAAAATAACAGGCCCACATGTTTACCAGACGCGCTGGACTGGTAATCTGGCGTACCGGGCAAATGCCTGGTGGGCCGACAGTCCTCTGACAGTCCGACTCCTCCGACTCCTCAGCCGACAGTCCTCTGCTGACTTTTTTTTTCTTCCTTTTTTTCTAAGAGACCGGCCCACAAGTTAGAGGGGGTCTCTCTCTCGCTCCCTGGCTCGCCTAATCGCGCGCGCTCTCTCTCCCTGACGGTCTCTCTCTCTTTCTCGCACTTTCCCTTTTTTCTCGGTCTCTCGCTCTCTCTGTCTCTCTCTGACTTCAATCTCTCTTTTTTTCGCTTGCTCTATTTCTCTTTTTCTGGCTCTCTCCCTTTTTTCTCTGTCTCTCGCTCGCTCTCTCTGACTGTCTCTCTTTTTCTTGCTCGCTCTCTATCTCTCTCGCTCTCACTTTCTGATGTAAGTAAAAAGTAATAAGAAAAAAATATTTGTAGTTAAAGTACTGCTGTTGTTTTTGTTTTTAATAAAGCGCCACAATCGTGCTCATTGTTTGTTTGTTCTACCTAGAGAGTAGATGAGATGAGAGTACAACGTTCTCTGAGCCCCGTTACAACATTCCATTCCAAACATGATTATGATAAAGTTCAATTTTTATTATGAAGTTGATACTGGTGAGGCTATAAAGAATGCCCTATTTGTAGCCTGATACAAATAAATGTTATAGCTGTAAACTGTTGTATCAGAGAAATAGAAAAAATACATATTAGAGATGATTAAAAAAAAAGATAAAAAATCTATTGATCTACACAGAGCAGACAAAAATGGCGGAGTTAATAATAGACAATAAACTTCTTATATTTAATATGCGGATTATACATCATGCTTCTCTGTAACCCCACAAATATAAATTAAGTTGGTTGTGCTCCACAAATTATGAGGGGCCGGTCTTTTTCCACGTCTGTGTTTGTGTTTCTTCTTCTACAAGCAAGCTAAATAATATTTTTTATACATTTATACATATATGGCATATGCTGATGATGAACTTCTGTATTCTGGTGCACCTCTAAAAGGGCCAAAGTTTAAATGTCCTGCAGCATAACCTGACTGGAATAGCTCTGGAACATATGTTCAAGATTTGTAATGAACATGTCTCTGGGTTAGTGCCAGAAAGTGTGTACCTGTTTAACAAAGCTTATGGAGAGTATGGTCACCTCATAATGCTCCTCATGTTGTATATACCTGGAGACAAAGGTCCAACACAATGTGAAAGCATGCCAGTTTGTATTTGATGCAGATACAAATCCACAGACTAGAGAAGAGGTCCAAGGTGTTAGCACTAATATGTAGCTCAGACTCCGTTGCCCGGACATTAATGCAGAACACTGAACAGTTCAAAACAACTCTTGAAGCCGTTTATGGCTGTAAGAAGTGAGAAAAGCTCAAAACTATGCCCAAACCGCTTCTCTCGGTTTATAACCGTCTGAAAACAGACGTTCAACACAGAAATGAACCAAAACACGTAAAAATGTTTTTTTACAAGATGTTAGTGCATTTCACACGGTTAAAATGTGTTTTGGGTCGTAAAACTCATTTCTGATCGAAAGAGTAGTTTTCAGTTCAAAACAACTCTTGAAGCCGTTTATCGCTGTAAGGAGTGAGAGCGGAGCTCAAAACCATGCCCAAAACTCCTCTCTCGGTTTATACCGTCTGAGAACATTCAACACAGAAATGAACCAAAACACGAAAAATACCTCGGTTTATACCGTCTGAGAACATTCAACACAGAAATGAACCAAAACACGAAAAAATGTTTTTTACAAGATGTTAGTGTATTTCACACGGTTAAAATGTGTTTTGGGTCGTAAAACTCATTTCTGATCGAAAGAGTAGTTTTCAGTTCAAAACAACTCTTGAACCCGTTTATTGCTGTAAGAAGTGAAAAGAGCTCAAAACTATGCCCAAAAACGCTTCTCTCGGCTTATACCGTCTGAAAACAGACTTTACTACGTTCAACACAGAACTGAACCAAAACACGTAAAAAATGTTTTTTACAAGATGTTAGTGCATTTTACACGGTTAAAATGTATTTTGGGTGGTAGAAACTAATTTCTGATCGAAAGAGTAGTTTTCAGTTCAAAACAACTCTTGAAGCCGTTTATCGCTGTAAGGAGTGAGAGCAGAGCTCAAAACCATGCCCAAAACGCCGCTCTCGGCTTATACCGTCTGAAAACAGACTTTACTACATTCAACACAGAAATGAACCAAAACACGTAAAAAATGTTTTTTACAAGATGTTATTGCATTTTACACGGTTAAAATGTATTTTGGGTCGTAGAAACTAATTTCTGATCGAAAGAGTAGTTTTCAGTTCAAAACAACTCTTGAAGCCGTTTATCGCTGTAAGAAGTGAGAGAAGCTCAAAACTATCCCCAAACCGCTTCTCTCGGTTTATAACCGTCTGAAAACAGACTTTACTACATTCAACACAGAAATGAACCAAAACACGTAAAAAATGTTTTTTACAAGATGTTAGTGTATTTCACACTGTTAAAATGTGTTTTGGGTCGTAAAACTAATTTCTGATCGAAAGAGTAGTTTTCAGTTCAAAACAACTCTTGAAGCCGTTTATCGCTGTAAGGAGTGAGAGCAGAGCTCAAAACCATGCCCAAAACGCCTCTCTCGGTTTATACCGTCTGAAAACAGACTTTACTACATTCAACACAGAAATGAACCAAAACACGTAAAAAATGTTTTTTACAAGATGTTATTGCATTTTACACGGTTAAAATGTATTTTGGGTCGTAGAAACTAATTTCTGATCGAAAGAGTAGTTTTCAGTTCAAAACAACTCTTGAACCCGTTTATTGCTGTAAGAAGTGAAAAGAGCTCAAAACTATGCCCAAAAACGCTTCTCTCGGCTTATACCGTCTGAAAACAGACTTTACTACGTTCAACACAGAACTGAACCAAAACACGTAAAAAATGTTTTTTACAAGATGTTAGTGTATTTCACACTGTTAAAATGTGTTTTGGGTCGTAAAACTAATTTCTGATCGAAAGAGTAGTTTTCAGTTTCAGCCGTTTATCGCTGTAAGAAGTGAGAGAAGCTCAAAACTATGCCCAAACCGCTTCTCTCGGTTAATAACCGTCTGAAAACAGACTTTACTACATTCAACACAGAAATGAACTAAAACACGTAAAAAATGTTTTTTACAAGATGTTAGTGTATTTCACACGGTTAAAATGTGTTTTGGGTCGTAAAACTCATTTCTGATCGAAAGAGTAGTTTTCAGTTCAAAACAACTCTTAAACCTGTTTATTGCTGTAAGAAGTGAAAAGAGCTCAAAACTATGCCCAAAACGCCGCTCTCGGCTTATACCGTCTGAAAACAGACTTTACTACATTCAACACAGAAATGAACCAAAACACGTAAAAAATGTTTTTTACAAGATGTTAGTGTATTTCACACTGTTAAAATGTGTTTTGGGTCGTAAAACTAATTTCTGATCGAAAGAGTAGTTTTCAATTCAAAACAACTCTTGAAGCCGTTTATCGCTGTAAGGAGTGAGAGCAGAGCTCAAAACCATGCCCAAAACGCCTCTCTCGGTTTATACCGTCTGAAAACAGACTTTACTACATTCAACACAGAAATGAACCAAAACACGTAAAAAATGTTTTTTACAAGATGTTATTGCATTTTACACGGTTAAAATGTATTTTGGGTCGTAGAAACTAATTTCTGATCGAAAGAGTAGTTTTCAGTTCAAAACAACTCTTGAAGACGTTTATCGCTGTAAGAAGTGAGAGAAGCTCAAAACTATGCCCAAACCGCTTCTCTCGGCTTATACCGTCTGAAAACAGACTTTACTACATTCAACACAGAAATGAACCAAAACACGTAAAAAATGTTTTTTACAAGATGTTATTGCATTTTACACGGTTAAAATGTATTTTGGGTCGTAAAACTAATTTCTGATCGAAAGAGTAGTTTTCAGTTCAAAACAACTCTTGAAGCCGTTTATCGCTGTAAGGAGTGAGAGCAGAGCTCAAAACCATGCCCAAAACGCCTCTCTCGGTTTATACCGTCTGAGAACAGACTTTACTACATTCAACACAGAAATGAACCAAAACACGTAAAAAATGTTTTTTACAAGATGTTATTGCATTTTACACGGTTAAAATGTATTTTGGGTCGTAGAAACTAATTTCTGATCGAAAGAGTAGTTTTCAGTTCAAAACAACTCTTGAACCCGTTTATTGCTGTAAGAAGTGAAAAGAGCTCAAAACTATGCCCAAAAACGCTTCTCTCGGCTTATACCGTCTGAAAACAGACTTTACTACGTTCAACACAGAACTGAACCAAAACACGTAAAAAATGTTTTTTACAAGATGTTAGTGTATTTCACACTGTTAAAATGTGTTTTGGGTCGTAAAACTAATTTCTGATCGAAAGAGTAGTTTTCAGTTTCAGCCGTTTATCGCTGTAAGAAGTGAGAGAAGCTCAAAACTATGCCCAAACCGCTTCTCTCGGTTAATAACCGTCTGAAAACAGACTTTACTACATTCAACACAGAAATGAACTAAAACACGTAAAAAATGTTTTTTTACAAGATGTTAGTGTATTTCACACGGTTAAAATGTGTTTTGGGTCGTAAAACTCATTTCTGATCGAAAGAGTAGTTTTCAGTTCAAAACAACTCTTAAACCTGTTTATTACTGTAAGAAGTGAAAAGAGCTCAAAACTATGCCCAAAAACGCTTCTCTCGGCTTATACCGTCTGAAAACAGACTTTACTACGTTCAACACAGAACTGAACCAAAACACGTAAAAAATGTTTTTTACAAGATGTTAGTGCATTTTACACGGTTAAAATGTATTTTGGGTGGTAGAAACTAATTTCTGATCGAAAGAGTAGTTTTCAGTTCAAAACAACTCTTGAAGCCGTTTATCGCTGTAAGAAGTGAGAGAAGCTCAAAACTATGCCCAAACCGCTTCTCTCGGTTTATAACCGTCTGAAAACAGACTTTACTACATTCAACACAGAAATGAACCAAAACACGTAAAAAATGTTTTTTACAAGATGTTAGTTTATTTCACACTGTTAAAATGTGTTTTGGGTCGTAAAACTAATTTCTGATCGAAAGAGTAGTTTTCAGTTCAAAACAACTCTTGAAGCCGTTTATCGCTGTAAGGAGTGAGAGCAGAGCTCAAAACCATGCCCAAAACGCCTCTCTCGGTTTATACCGTCTGAAAACAGACTTTACTACATTCAACACAGAAATGAACCAAAACACGTAAAAAATGTTTTTTACAAGATGTAGTGCATTTTACACGGTTAAAATGTATTTTGGGTCGTAGAAACTAATTTCTGATCGAAAGAGTAGTTTTCAGTTCAAAACAACTCTTGAACCCGTTTATTGCTGTAAGAAGTGAAAAGAGCTCAAAACTATGCCCAAAAACGCTTCTCTCGGCTTATACCGTCTGAAAACAGACTTTACTACGTTCAACACAGAACTGAACCAAAACACGTAAAAAATGTTTTTTACAAGATGTTAGTGTATTTCACACTGTTAAAATGTGTTTTGGGTCGTAAAACTAATTTCTGATCGAAAGAGTAGTTTTCAGTTTCAGCCGTTTATCGCTGTAAGAAGTGAGAGAAGCTCAAAACTATGCCCAAACCGCTTCTCTCGGTTAATAACCGTCTGAAAACAGACTTTACTACATTCAACACAGAAATGAACTAAAACACGTAAAAAATGTTTTTTACAAGATGTTAGTGTATTTCACACGGTTAAAATGTGTTTTGGGTCGTAAAACTCATTTCTGATCGAAAGAGTAGTTTTCAGTTCAAAACAACTCTTAAACCTGTTTATTGCTGTAAGAAGTGAAAAGAGCTCAAAACTATGCCCAAAACGCCGCTCTCGGCTTATACCGTCTGAAAACAGACTTTACTACATTCAACACAGAAATGAACCAAAACACGTAAAAAATGTTTTTTACAAGATGTTAGTGTATTTCACACTGTTAAAATGTGTTTTGGGTCGTAAAACTAATTTCTGATCGAAAGAGTAGTTTTCAATTCAAAACAACTCTTGAAGCCGTTTATCGCTGTAAGGAGTGAGAGCAGAGCTCAAAACCATGCCCAAAACGCCTCTCTCGGTTTATACCGTCTGAAAACAGACTTTACTACATTCAACACAGAAATGAACCAAAACACGTAAAAAATGTTTTTTACAAGATGTTATTGCATTTTACACGGTTAAAATGTATTTTGGGTCGTAGAAACTAATTTCTGATCGAAAGAGTAGTTTTCAGTTCAAAACAACTCTTGAAGACGTTTATCGCTGTAAGAAGTGAGAGAAGCTCAAAACTATGCCCAAACCGCTTCTCTCGGCTTATACCGTCTGAAAACAGACTTTACTACATTCAACACACAAATTAACCAAAACACGTAAAAAATGTTTTTTACAAGATGTTATTGCATTTTACACGGTTAAAATGTATTTTGGGTCGTAGAAACTAATTTCTGATCGAAAGAGTAGTTTTCAGTTCAAAACAACTCTTGAAGCCGTTTATCGCTGTAAGAAGTGAGAGAAGCTCAAAACTATCCCCAAACCGCTTCTCTCGGTTTATAACCGTCTGAAAACAGACTTTACTACATTCAACACAGAAATGAACCAAAACACGTAAAAAATGTTTTTTACAAGATGTTAGTGTATTTCACACTGTTAAAATGTGTTTTGGGTCGTAAAACTAATTTCTGATCGAAAGAGTAGTTTTCAGTTCAAAACAACTCTTGAAGCCGTTTATCGCTGTAAGGAGTGAGAGCAGAGCTCAAAACCATGCCCAAAACGCCGCTCTCGGTTTATACCGTCTGAGAACAGACTTTACTACATTCAACACAGAAATGAACCAAAACACGTAAAAAATGTTTTTTACAAGATGTTATTGCATTTTACACGGTTAAAATGTATTTTGGGTCGTAGAAACTAATTTCTGATCGAAAGAGTAGTTTTCAGTTCAAAACAACTCTTGAACCCGTTTATTGCTGTAAGAAGTGAAAAGAGCTCAAAACTATGCCCAAAAACGCTTCTCTCGGCTTATACCGTCTGAAAACAGACTTTACTACGTTCAACACAGAACTGAACCAAAACACGTAAAAAATGTTTTTTACAAGATGTTAGTGCATTTTACACGGTTAAAATGTATTTTGGGTGGTAGAAACTAATTTCTGATCGAAAGAGTAGTTTTCAGTTCAAAACAACTCTTGAAGCCGTTTATCGCTGTAAGAAGTGAGAGAAGCTCAAAACTATGCCCAAACCGCTTCTCTCGGTTTATAACCGTCTGAAAACAGACTTTACTACATTCAACACAGAAATGAACCAAAACACGTAAAAAATGTTTTTTACAAGATGTTAGTTTATTTCACACTGTTAAAATGTGTTTTGGGTCGTAAAACTAATTTCTGATCGAAAGAGTAGTTTTCAGTTCAAAACAACTCTTGAAGCCGTTTATCGCTGTAAGGAGTGAGAGCAGAGCTCAAAACCATGCCCAAAACGCCTCTCTCGGTTTATACCGTCTGAAAACAGACTTTACTACATTCAACACAGAAATGAACCAAAACACGTAAAAAATGTTTTTTACAAGATGTAGTGCATTTTACACGGTTAAAATGTATTTTGGGTCGTAGAAACGAATTTCTGATCGAAAGAGTAGTTTTCAGTTCAAAAACAACTCTTGAAGCCGTTTATCGCTGTAAGAAGTGAGAGAAGCTCAAAACTATGCCCAAACCGCTTCTCTCGGTTTATAACCGTCTGAAAACAGACTTTACTACATTCAACACAGAAATGAACCCTAACACTTAAGAAATTTATTTTACAAGATGTTAGTGCATTTTACACGGTTAAAATGTGTTTTGGGTCGTAAAAACTCATTTCTGTTCGAAAGAGTAGTTTTCAGTTCAAAACAACATTTGAAGCAGTTTATCGGAGTGAGAGAGGAGCTCAAAACTAAGCGCCGGAATCCTCTGAACACATACTTTACTACATTCAACACAAAAATTATCCCAAAATACTTAAGAAATGTTGAAAACAATATGTTAGTTGCTTTTTCCACAGTCATAATATTTTTAGGCCTTGAAAAGACATTTCACATCAAATCAAATTTATTTACAAAGCTCCTTTAATTTATCCACATTTATAGCAATATGAGCAATGAAAGCAGTTAGAGTTCACGTAAACTTCGATGTTTTCAGTAGTGGAGAGTGAACAGCTAGAGCAAGGAAGGTTAATAAACTGGATGATGGGCAGTTAAACTGTTGTGGATGATGGGAAAGGCTGACTTCCAGAAACTTCTATTAATCTTCTATCAATATTTTGGTCCAACATCCATCGGTATCGGGGGTCAGACAGGTGGGCAGTCAGTAACTCTGAGGAAAGCAGAGAGATGGAATTAGTTTTGACTGGATTCATGCAAAACAGAGAATATAAAACATTATCAGAGTGTGGCTAGTGACTTCGGCAGATCTGATTAAAACAGCCTAACTAAAGGCAGAGAGCCAGAAAGTAACATAAACACTGAGACATCCTGAAACACTGGCATCCACCACCTCCACAAATCTGAGTGGGAGAACAACAGCACCAGTTTACTACAATTCCCTATGTCCATGAACCCCTGGATCTGCAGCCTTATCTAATGGGAAAAACATTAATTACCAAAAGCTAAACTAAGCAAGTACGTTTTTAGTCTAGACTTGAGACAGAGTCTCAGTCTGAGTCCCGAACGTATTTGGGAATGTTATTCCAGTGTTGGGGTGCTTTGTAAGAGAAAGCGTTTCCACCTGTAGAGCTCTGAATTCTGAATTCTAAGCAATTATAGCCAACAGTGTAAAAACAACATGAAATGTGTTTTTATCAGTTCTCAAAACTCCTGCCTGGATATCCATCTTTATAATCTTTATAAATAGCACCCTGCATGTAGTCAGCCTGTATGCTGTGCTTTTAAAAATAAGTTGATATGAGATTTTATATTTGGATAAATAAACTTTTAATATATTTAACTGCTTTTTTTTTTTGTTATCAGTATTTATTTATTTTTTTTCGCCAAAGGTACACAGAGCCCAATGTGGCAGTGTGATGTTTTGGCCTGTGCTCTGCTGGTAAAACTTGGGTCCAGCCATTCACATAAATGTTACTTCGACACATACCAGGCTGCAAAAATGGTTTTCTCAAAGTATAACATACTTTATATATATTTATGTATTATATAAAATATAGCATACTGCCTCTGCTCTTACTATTTCAACTGGTGCTGATGCAGCTGACTGAATGTCACTGGATGATGGTGCCGGTGAGAGAGGAGGTAGCCTTATTGCTGACACAATCCCCTTCAGCTTTTCACAATAGCTGGTAACTCGTACAAAGAAAAGAAACTTGGTTTGGCAAGTTATTGAAATCATTTTCAGTTGCAGCAGAATCACAAAATTGTTGAAGAACAAGTGAATTCTACTCAGCATGTCCTCTTTTTATACATTTATAAGACATTAACTAATCCAATTACTGTATTAATTAAATGTTGCACTTTTTATTTTAATCTGTTGACTGTTAGCTACAGCAATTCTAATAATCTTTAGGAAATCATTGAACTTTTTATATTTAATACATTATTTTTTTTTTTATGAGAATGAGCAAAACAGTGATCGATCAGAAAGCTGATGATGTATTGTGGAAAACAGTTTGCCATTAAACATTGTGACACATTTGCCTTGAGAGGAGGAACTTTCATTGCTGACACAACCTCCTTCAGTTTTTTTCACAATATCTGATAATTCTAAGAAAGAAAATGAAGCATACAATTACAGAATTTGTGTGATGTCTCACAACTATTGCCCTGCAGAGATAAAGACTGCAGAGAAGATCATCAGAACTCCACTGCCCTCTCTGCAGAGCATCTACCACCATAGAGTCCTCAGGAGAGCTGCCTACATCCTCAAAGACTCTACCCACCCCCAGCATGGACTGTTCACTCTTATGTCTTCCGGCCGGAGGTACAGAAGTGTGAAATGCAAAACCACCAGGCTAAAGAACTTCTTCTTACCCAATGCTACCAGACTCTTGACTACCTCAGAAATAACCATGCACCTTACTCACATGTCAAGGACATTTCTCAAAGGCACATGCTCACTTTACTGCAAAAAAATGTATAATTGCACTACTGAACGTTTTGCACTTTTTTCATATTCCACTGCTGTAGATGTACTTACTTGTAAATAATATCAATAACACATTACTATTTTCATGTATATATTTCCATCCTGGATGTAAATTTAACTCACCAATTTAATATTTATATTTATTTAGTTTATTATTTTTTATTGTATATTTTCTACTTTTATCTTTATGCGGCATACTTGGCGAGGAGCAAAGAAAGAATTTCATTGTACGAGGAAACTTGTGTCTTACTGTGCAAATGAACATAAACTCTTTGAATCTTGAACTTATTTTTTGTTGAGGAACAAATACTACATACTCTGGTATGTTACATACCTTTAAGTGCTGACACTATGTCCTCAATTAGCACAGATCTCTTTTTTTCGGAGGCTGCACAAAGCTCTCTTCACTTCAGCATCTATCAGACTCGACACAACAAACATTTTAATGTTACAATAAACATAGCAATGAACGATGTTCTAACATAATTGCCTTTGCAAGAGTGTGAGCAATCTACTACACCAAATTAAAAAGGTACACAGGAAATCATATTTTGCATTGTGTATAGGATAATAGCTCTTTTCCATTAACATGGGGAAGGAGCTTTGTTCGGGTTCACGCACAAAATGTTGAACTGTTCTGTGCATTTCCACCAACAAAAATAGGTTCTTAACCCATTGAGTTATTTTGCTTGAAAATGGTTAATATATATATATATATATATATATATATATATATATATATATATATATATATATATATATATATATATATATATATGTACAGTATATTTTGAGAAAATATAAATCTATTCTGGAAGACCCTGAAGTAAAACTCAGAAAATGGAAAATAAACGAGTTTCAGTTATGCAGCTCTTTCTTTATCTGTTTCATACAAAAAACACATGGTAAATGTAGACACTCAAAATCACAGATATGAAAAGAGTTCTGCTGATATCACAACCAATTCGATTTAATTTTTGTGCTGAGAATGGTCTACCATCCAAAAACATCTAGTCAAAATTGTTAATGTGGTCATACCTGATAACCTGATGAAGGTAATAATCATAACTTTGGAAACTTCCTAGAAAACTACAAAGGAAGCAACAAAATGCCATAAATCTAGAGTAATGCAGATGTTTGCAGTTTCATTTGATAGTTGTCAGGAAAACAAGTTTTTAAAAGATGGTTAACACAGTATTAAAGTATTTATTAATAACATATTGCATTTCCCATAAAACAGTTAAAAAAATGCTAAAGCTAATGTAGGTATAAGCTGTAAAAATAATAATAATAATAATTCACACTGCTTTGTTTACATTGTCCAGGCCTGCATCATAGGTGGAATTATTTCATTTATTAAATTTGACAAGGCAGGACACAACAGCATAAAAACTACTTTTAAGCAGTGAGACCTGAAATGTGTTAAATATTCAACAATCACTATCAAAACGGAAACAGTTAACTTTAGAGCGTTACCATGAAATAAGTCTAAAACAAAAACATAAAACTAAGTAAGTCACTTGAGAAACAATTTAAGAGCACGAGGAATAAAAGAGAGTTCATGTCTTTTAGTTTTGCTCGCAGGTACTACAAATTCCCGCTGCCGACGAAGTGAGTAAGTAGATGTTGGGGCTGAAGGCAAAAAGTCATGTAGAGGAGATGATTTATCCTTAAAAATGTCAGTGAGGACGAGCAAGGTAGCCTTATCACGCCTTTAACTGAGTGGTGGAAGAAGTGATGATGATGGGATGCCGATGATCCTGCAGCATCGTTTTTGAACCCTTTCCAGTTCCTCTAAGAGTTTTTTTGTCAGTCCACCCCAAACTGGGCTAGCATACTCAACGATTGGGCGTATAAAAGTCAAGTATATCTGTTTTAGCACATCACAGGGAAGACCAGCTCTTTTGGCAACAGCGAGAAAGTGGATCCTGGGTCTTGTCTTTAAAATCAAATAGTTAATGTGAGCATCCCAGGATAGATCAGACGAGATCTAAACTCCGAGCAATTTGAAAGTGGTGACTCTACATTATATAATATAATATAGGATAATATAAAAAAACAAACATAATATAATAATAAATATCACCTGCCTTCATTATGTCTGTGAATCATACAAGTGTGTAAGAAATAGCTTTCTTGTACGCAATTCCTTCGGAGTCCAAGGCCTTGGGTTCAGGTCTTGAAATCACAATTTCGAGTGCCTGAAAAAAATATAGTTCTAAATAAATACTGATTTCCTTACATAAACTGACACAAACTACTTTTAATAAAAAAAACAATAATGTTATCTTCTTGTTAATAATTTAGCTGTAGTAAAAAAAATGGTAGGTATAATCTTGTTTCCCTTTTTGAAATTCTTCAATATTTTTGCACTACTTCAGCAAAACTGTACACAACAATAACTTTAAAATACTAATTACAAATACAACTGAACATATGATTAACCTTTCTTTTCCTTTTGTGGGGTGTTCTGATTTTATTCTTCATGTTCAAAAGGATCTGTTGAAAGATATTACATTTTATTACAATGTATTAATACATTATTTGGTTGATTTTTTTTTTTTTTTTTTAAATCTCAAAATTAATTCATGGAAATCACTGAAATATATTCTACCAACTCTTATCTTTCCAAATCTATATATGGTCTTGTAGATTTTTCTTGAAATTTACATTTATTCACTAGTTTACAATCTAAAATTGTTATATGGTGTGACATGAATTTTATTGTGTATTAAATTAAAAATGGGTATAATGTGATAATGTAAGTCAATTTATCCTGAATATGTATCATTATTATTATCCTCCATACACATAGGAAACCGTTTAATTGAATTATTTTAATACACTTTTAATTATTTTGGGAATACCTTGTTATAAAAGTACCAAAATGTGTGTAACCTTTGCTGGCACTATTCCTCATATGTCACATTGAAGAGTTTATCATAACCGAAATTTTTTTTTATTTATCTTTTTTATATTTTATCTTTTTATCTTAATGTCACACCATATGACGAATCACACCACACAACAATCTGTATGCAAAAATTTGTATTAGCTGCATTCAGCAAACAAATTTGTTTGGCAAGTGATTGAAATCATTTTAAGTTACAGCAGAATCACAAAATTGTTAAAGAACAAGTGAATTCTACTCAGCATAGTGAAGAATGTTTATAAGACATTACCTAATCCACTTACTGTATTCATTAAATGTTGCACTTTTTATTTTAATCTGTTGACTGTAAGCTACAGCAATTCTAATAATCTTTAGTAAATCATTGAACTTTTTTATATTTAATACATTATTTCTTCATAAAATGAGAATTAGCAAATCAGACAGCTGATGATGTATTGGTAAAAACAGTGTGCCAATAAACATTGTGACACACTTGGCTTCTACTAAAGAAACAAACAGAAGAACCATGTATTCATAATACATGCCTTTCCTGGTGTTTTGCTAAAGCTGGATGTTCAGGTGTGCTACAGTGAACTGCAGCTGGGTCAAACTTTTCCTTTTGCATTCAGGAGTAACTAAGTCTGAGTAAGTGAGTGAATCTGCATGAATGAGTGAGTGTTGCTGTATGAATATTATATTTGTGAAGAATGTACTATAAAAATGTGTTGAACTAATGAAGTATTTAAAACATTTAACTATTAGCTATAACATGTGTATCTAATAGCATTATTTATGTATAATTTATAATGCAGTTCATATCATATAGTGTGACAAGAAAACCCTGTCACACCATATGACATTTCATGTACTTAGCATGACTTTAAGCAATGTGGCTTTATGCCAACTACAATATGACAATATAGTTTTAAAAGAAATATTGACTGAAAAGTAATTTAATTTGGGCATTTTTGTGTAAAATGTGTCACACCATATGAGGTGTTGTCATGGTGAGCACAGAATTGCAGACACGTGCAGATACTGATAAAACAATACGTTTATTATAAAAATAAACAGATGTAAGACGTGGTTGATACAGAAAATGGGTAATCACCAGAAACCAGAGCAATGTAGACAAAACCATACCATAAACGAGAGACAGTCCAGAGTTCATACACGAGATATCCAATGTCAGAGGTAATCCAAGAGGCAGTAGTGAAAACACAATCCAGGTAATACACAAGCAATCCAATATCAGAGGCAAAGGCAATAATCGGCGTCGAGAAAACAAAAGCAAGGTCATACACAAGATAAACTGAGACAAGAGATAAAGTAACGCTTTGTAAAGAGGAGAACCTACAATACGCTGCCTGGGTGTTTGTGTGGAGTGCTCCAGTAATCAGTATTCGGGACTTCCTGGAGGAAGCAGGTGAGGTGTCACGTGACCAGGTGAGTGCGTGATGTCAGCGGGTGGTGCATTCTGGGTAGTGTAGTTGTTGACCTGAGAACCTCCGTTAGAGCAGAGTGTGGAAGGGACAGAGGAGCTAACAGCACCAGACGTGACAGGTGTGCTAGATATACTAGATTTTTCTGAAGGAATAAAGAGCGGCAACTTTCATTGTCCTTCTGAGGTGTTGTTCTTCCTCCAGAAAAAAAGAGATCCCCCACTCCCCAAATGTGTCCAAAAAAAAAGCCAGTTTAAAAAAGGAGTATGGCGTCACACCATATGACATTTATTTTTGGGACAAAATGTTTTAGTTAATCCTACAAAATAGTATGCCCGAACTTTTAGCTAAGTATACTCACAAGTAGACATATTGGTTATTAATATATGATTGATTAAACAGGAAATTAATTAATTTGTTTGTTTTTTATTCAAAATCTAACTTTGTGAAATGTCACTGGGACAGTCACAGTCAGCTATATGAGCTTTTTCTAGTTTGATTAAAAATTGTGAAAAAAAAATGTTAATGCTCTGTCAGTTCACATATGACAGCACTTTCTGATCAATATCATCACAGTTTTTGACAGATTCTTCTATAATTTACATATATTTGACACACTGGACCAAAAAAGGTCAGGTCATGTCAACCACCCATAAATATATAACTTTTCTTGTTTTGGAGTATACAATATATGCACACACAAAAATATACTTAATTTATCTTGCCATTTTTGTACATAAACAGTACTTGTAAATCATGTATTGCACTATGAAACTGATATATTCATTACATACTACTTAAAACAAAAAGACACTTGTCATCAAATGAAGCTTTGCACTGCACACCCTCTGCTAACCTGCTGTCTATGTAGTCAGCTAGCTATGCTAGCTCGATACTACGTTCGTAGTGGTTAGCTAGCTAACTAATGGGTAGCTAGCTAGATAACTACCATTCACATTCGTAGCTTAACGTTAAAACTATGTTTTTTTATCGCCATTTGCATTAAGATAACATGTTCTGAACTCTGTGCTACTAGTACACCATCAGATAACGTTTTCAAAAGGCGTTCACCAGCGCTTACCCAGCCACTGCGCTTTACTAGTAAGAGCCGTTCTTATCCTGCGCAGCTCCCCGCAGCCTTCAGCTGCTCCGCCTCACCCAGACCGAGGCTGCGTTCTAATTGGCTGATACACTTTAAACTGCGAGCGCGAAGCCTTCAACCAGAACCCGCGAAACCTATCCTGTCCTGTACAATCCACAGCCAGAGGCAAGCCACATACGTGATGCTAAAAAAAGACAATACAAGGGATACCTGCTGAATGATGATAAGGTCCAGTCAAATAATGCTGTGATAGTGTGGAGACCATGACATAATCACATATGCGGACATAAAAAGAGGTAATGTGAAATTCCAGCGCACTATGTACAGTAAATATGAACACTAATAATTACTTGCCCATATAATAAACATATTAATATTCTATTTTATTATTTTAGACAAATAATAAAATAATAAATAAAAAAGTGAAATATAAAAAATACACAGAAGAAGACACTCAAATTCCACGAACAAGTTGTTTGAGGAGACAATTTGTTTGTCTTAATAAAGGTAATAATTCTCCATCCATCCATTCATCCAACTCAAACATATGAAATGTACACATGAGTAATATTGCAATAATTTATAGACATGTTAAATGTGAAAAACAGTTTAGCTCATCTTTACACATCTTCTTTATGGAACGCTGCATATTTAAACACACATTTGCTGCTTAATTTCCAATTAGTGTAAATAATATATTGTTAACCAAATATGCCCTGTAAAAATTTCATATTTGTTAATGTAATGTAACTGTTCTTAAGAGACACCTAACAGGGATTTATCACATGTATTTGACCTAATATTTATGTCAATTATGCATTGTGCTCTACAAAACTTTTCATTCCGTAGAATAAAAGATTCAAAAATAAACACTATTTCTAAATATAAGCCTATAAGCACCCAAACATCCCTTTCAGACAGCTTCCCTGGGTCCCCGCCGTGAGATGCCGCGTCCTGAGAGCGCACAGTGGTCCGCGGAGTCCTTCAGTTGCTTAACTTCTGTTATTGCATCAAAGCAACGTAGATACAATCAGTTTCAGTCATGAGTAAAGGAAATAAACCTCTTACTGATGCAGGAGGACTGTCTCTGTGTTATCAAATATACTGTAAAGCATTATCTTCAGAAATGCTGGTCCTAGGTGATTTTAATGGCTTTAGTGATCATTGTCCGATCGGGTGCATTAGAACCAGTTCAAAGATACAAACGGGCTCTCGGATGGTGGTTAGAAGAAGCTTTTCTTTCTGATTTAGTAGTGAGCAAAATTCACTTAACATTTGAAGTACAGATGTGGATAATGCATTAGAACATTTCAGGAATTCATTCCTTTCAGTGGCGAATAAACATGCTCCGTACAAAAAACTGCGAATAAGAGCCCAGTAATAATAATAATAATAATAATAATAATAATAATAATAATAATAATAATAATAATAATAATAATAATTTAGCCCCTGGTTTTCAGGAGAAATTTCCTCCCTGCTACAGTCAAGAAATAAAGCCTGGTCAATTGCCAGACGCACAGGGAAGGTGAAAATGGCTTACATTTAGACAATCGAGAAACAGATGCACCTCTGCAATTAGAAAAGCCAAATCAGATTATTTCTTCAACCAAATTACTAGCTCCTCTAATCCACAAGATTTCTGGAAAGCAATAAACTTTCTCAAAAACAACTCCCAACAAATCCCAACAAAAATTCTAGTCAATAGTAATTTGATATCTGACCAGCAAGAACTGTGCCAACTGGTCAGATATATAATAACACTGACTCAAACCTGCATGTAAATCAGCCTATCATTACTACTACTGCTTCCGAGAAAATCGATATCTTCTCCCTCCAGACCTGCTCTCCATACATATAGCTAACGCCCTTTCCTCTATTAATCATCGGAAAACAATAGGTGAGGACGGTCTGGACCCCTACCGTCTACGTCTCGCAACCCCAGTGATTTTAGAACATATTACATACAATTTTAATCTTTCTATTTTATCTTGCAGAATTCCCAGTATCTGGAAACAGCTCATGTTATTCCTTTGCATAAAAGAGGAAATGCGGCAGATCTAAATATTTACAGGCCAATCTCAAAACTGTCTTGTTTATCTAAAAGTTTAGAATCCGCTGTGAATAACCAGCTCAAGTCTTTTCTTTATGATCACTCTATCCTGTGTAACTATCAATCTGGATTTAGAGAAAGACATAGTACCATCTCTGCAGCCACACTGGTTTTAAATTATCTATACATGAAGAAGTATTGTGCTGCCATTTTTATTGATCTCACTTGATCAAGCTTTTGATACTGTTAATCATGATCTACTATTAGGTTCTTTACATAAGATTGGTTTTAGCAATAATGCAACCCTGTGGGCCCAGTATAACCTTTTGGCAGAAAGCAATGTGTGTCTATTGGTAAACAAAAATCAGTAATGTTTCTTCCCGAGTGAAAATAAAGGTTGATTGATTGATTGATTTATTGATTGATTGATTGATTGATTGATTGATTGATTGATTGATTGATCGATTGATTAATTGATTGATTGACTGATTGATTACGTGCGTGTCAATCTAGAGTTTTGTTTATTGACTTAGTTCCAACTGTACACTGTAAAAATGAGGAAAGAAAAATCTGCGTTTAAAATGTGTTTTAGATGTGACTAAATGTAATTTGTAAGATGTAGGACAAATTATAATCATAAATAAATTAATTAATTAATTAAGATCTCATCCAGTGCACTTAAATGTTGCAGGCAAGCAAAGTGGTGCTTGGTGCTTGGCGCTTGGCTCTCTCTTCTAAAAAAACCTTTTTAATACATAAGGTCGGACAAGTGAAGTTAAATTCATGTTATTAAATTTACTAAAGCCAACAAATGTACTGAAAATTAATAAAGAGAAATCAGGCAAAATGCGCTGCGCCTCTCTCTCTCTCTCTCTCTCTTTCGCAGCGCGGAGCTGAATTCAGCGCGAGGCTATATAAATATTATAAAACTCAGTTCAGTCAAATAAAAATAAGTAAGGACCTGTAAGTTCATCAAATATTGTCAAATATAAAGAATATATTGAGGTTTTGGTGAGCTGTTTTCATGATTTGAAACTAACCAAAACTTTTATTATTATGCGCAGAAAGCCTGTGATTGTTTTAAATGAGTTTTTTAATGGATTGTTGTTTTTGTCCATTCTTTTGTTTTGTTTATATATACATTTTTAATTTGATTGTGGTTTGGTTTGCTTAATTTGTATCCCCAGATTTTCCGTTTTTTTTTAAGTATTACAAATCTTAGTAATTCTCTTTGGTCATGTGGAGTTTTTCGTTTCTTATTTTTTTTAATTCGTTAGATTATATTTTTGTCAACATTTTGGGTTTATTTTCGTTTCTTATTTTTCTAATAATAATAGTAATTACATAATTTATTTTCTTTAGTTCAATTTTTTTCGGGGCAAGTAAGGCAATAGTTACTTCTACTGGTAACTAGTTACTTTTATAGTGGAGTAAGTCCGTTAGTAACTCTTTTTTGGAGGAGTAACAAGTATCTATAACTAATTACTTTTTCAAAGTAACGTGCCCAACACTGATTGTTAGTGAGGAGACTGTGAATGGAACATCTCTCAAGGCGAATCACAGAGCCAGTTCACGGATAAAGTTCCGTCTTTCAGGAGAAACAGCCAATCAGCTTGCTGGTTTTGCGGAACTGTGGCCTAGTAGGGAGCACCACCCCTCCCCCCCCCCCCCCCAGCCCCCCACCGCCTCTCTGAGGAGTATTTTTGAGGGGGTTTGAGGTCTTGCACTGAATATTAGCGCTGACACGTCTCTGAATCAAAACACACAGATCAAGGTTTATAATGAACCTGAGCACCCAATAACTATTTAATTTTCAAATGAATACTGTGTTTTTATTCATTTAGGATTGCAGGATTACTGTAAGCTATATTTAACAAAAATGTATTTAGCTAACCAGTTAGCTAGAAGCTGGATGTTGTGGATAGCCAGAATTTAGTTCTATACTTAGTTTAAAGGAGTTTCTTAACCCTGGTCTCTGCCCTAAAATTGTATGTTTTCCACCGGATCCAACTTATCAGCTAATAAACTAATATAATTAACTGGGCTGAGCCCCGGATTTTTACATACCCGATAATACACATTAAAAAACAGAAGCACAGCACTAATAAGGCATGTTTTTTTCCGTCGTGACGAACCTGCAGGACAGGTGCTGTATTTACAATATAAGGGATCACAACAAGTAAGTAAGTAGATGGTGAATCATAAAACGAATAAGTTATACAACAGGAGTTGCCAACGCTGTTTATTATATTAAATAACTGATATTGTGCATCTAGGAAAAAAAATGATAGTCTGTTTGTATACACCTCAAAAAGTGTGTAGTTGCACCCCTGCCTTCAGTCTCACTTTCGTCTCCAGGCAAATTCTCATTTGAGATTGTGCTGTATTCATTATACCGAAGAGTGCTGATATCAGAGGGGGAGTATCATTTCGGCAGGTGTAATTATCAGATATTAAGATTTTAAGAACTTGGTTATCTTCGCAGATTTTTCGATTAAATTGTGTTTAACATATTCTCCTAATAATGATCATTGTGGCTAAAACGCGTTGTCATAGGAGTTATTCAGTTCTGCAATACCCGTCTTTTTTTGTTATATACAACGGTCTTTGGCTTTATATCTTGCTGTGTTCTAAGTGATATAAATATAAAGCGTTATTTACACACAAAAAATAACAGGCCCACATGTTTACCAGACGCGCTGGACTGGTAATCTGGCGTACCGGGCAAATGCCTGGTGGGCCGACAGTCCTCTGACAGTCCGACTCCTCCGACTCCTCAGCCGACAGTCCTCTGCTGACTTTTTTTTTCTTCCTTTTTTTCTAAGAGACCGGCCCACAAGTTAGAGGGGGTCTCTCTCTCGCTCCCTGGCTCGCCTAATCGCGCGCGCTCTCTCTCCCTGACGGTCTCTCTCTCTTTCTCGCACTTTCCCTTTTTTCTCGGTCTCTCGCTCTCTCTGTCTCTCTCTGACTTCAATCTCTCTTTTTTTCGCTTGCTCTATTTCTCTTTTTCTGGCTCTCTCCCTTTTTTCTCTGTCTCTCGCTCGCTCTCTCTGACTGTCTCTCTTTTTCTTGCTCGCTCTCTATCTCTCTCGCTCTCACGTTCTGATGTAAGTAAAAAGTAATAAGAAAAAATATTTGTAGTTAAAGTACTGCTGTTGTTTTTGTTTTTAATAAAGCGCCACAATCGTGCTCATTGTTTGTTTGTTCTACCTAGAGAGTAGATGAGATGAGAGTAGGAGAGAACTCTGGTTTCAAACATTTATTAAAGGGGTTCGAGCCCCGTTACAACATTCCATTCCAAACATGATTATGATAAAGTTGATACTGGTGAGGCTATAAAGAATGCCCTATTTGTAGCCTGATACAAATAAATGTTATAGCTGTAAACTGTTGTATCAGAGAAATAGAAAAAATACATATTAGAGATGATTAAAAAAAAAAGATAAAAAATCTATTGATCTACACAGAGCAGACAAAAATGGCGGAGTTAATAATAGACAATAAACTTCTTATATTTAATATGCGGATTATACATCATGCACCCCACAAATATAAATTAAGTTGTTTGTGCTCCACAAATTATGAGGGGCCGGTCTTTTTCCACGTCTGTGTTTGTGTTTCTTCTTCTACAAGCAAGCTAAATAATATTTTTTATACATTTATACATATATGGCATATGCTGATGATGAACTTCTGTATTCTGGTGCACCTCTAAAAGGGCCGAAGTTTAAATGTCCTGCAGCATAACCTGACTGGAATAGCTCTGGAACATATGTTCAAGATTTGTAATGAACATGTCTCTGGGTTAGTGCCAGAAAGTGTGTACCTGTTTAACAAAGCTTATGGAGAGTATGGTCACCTCATAATGCTCCTCATGTTGTATATACCTGGAGACAAAGGTCCAACACAATGTGAAAGCATGCCAGTTTGTATTTGATGCAGATACAAATCCACAGACTAGAGAAGAGGTCCAAGGTGTTAGCACTAATATGTAGCTCAGACTCCGTTGCCCGGACATTAATGCAGAACACTGAACAGTTCAAAACAACTCTTGAAGCCGTTTATGGCTGTAAGAAGTGAGAAAAGCTCAAAACTATGCCCAAACCGCTTCTCTCGGTTTATAACCGTCTGAAAACAGACTTTACTACGTTCAACACAGAAATGAACCAAAACACGTAAAAATGTTTTTTTACAAGATGTTAGTGCATTTCACACGGTTAAAATGTGTTTTGGGTCGTAAAACTCATTTCTGATCGAAAGAGTAGTTTTCAGTTCAAAACAACTCTTGAAGCCGTTTATCGCTGTAAGGAGTGAGAGCGGAGCTCAAAACCATGCCCAAAACTCCTCTCTCGGTTTATACCGTCTGAGAACATTCAACACAGAAATGAACCAAAACACGAAAAAATGTTTTTTACAAGATGTTAGTGTATTTCACACGGTTAAAATGTGTTTTGGGTCGTAAAACTCATTTCTGATCGAAAGAGTAGTTTTCAGTTCAAAACAACTCTTGAACCCGTTTATTGCTGTAAGAAGTGAAAAGAGCTCAAAACTATGCCCAAACCCTCTCGGTTTATAACCGTCTGAAAACAGACTTTACTACATTCAACACACAAATTAACCCAAACACGTAAAAATGTTTTTTACAAGATGTTAGTGCATTTTACACGGTTAAAATGTATTTTGGGTCGTAGAAACGAATTTCTGATCGAAAGAGTAGTTTTCAGTTCAAAACAACTCTTGAAGCCGTTTCTCGCTGTAAGGAGTGAGAGCAGAGCTCAAAACTATGCCCAAACCGCTTCTCTCGGTTTATAACCGTCTGAAAACAGACTTTACTACATTCAACACACAAATTAACCCAAACACGTAAAAAATGTTTTTTACAAGATGTTAGTGCATTTTACACGGTTAAAATGTATTTTGGGTCGTAGAAACGAATTTCTGATCGAAAGAGTAGTTTTCAGTTCAAAACAACTCTTGAAGCCGTTTATCGCTGTAAGGAGTGAGAGCAGAGCTCAAAACCATGCCCAAAACGCCTCTCTCGGTTTATACCGTCTGAAAACAGACTTTACTACGTTCAACACAAAAATGAACCAAAACACGTAAAAAATGTTTTTTACAAGATGTTAGTGCATTTTACACGGTTAAAATGTATTTTGGGTCGTAGAAACTAATTTCTGATCGAAAGAGTAGTTTTCAGTTCAAAACAACTCTTGAAGCCGTTTATCGCTGTAAGAAGTGAGAGAAGCTCAAAACTATGCCCAAACCGCTTCTCTCGGTTTATAACCGTCTGAAAATAGACTTTACTACATTCAACACAGAAATGAACTAAAACACGTAAAAATGTTTTTTTACAAGATGTTAGTGTATTTCACACGGTTAAAATGTGTTTTGGGTCGTAAAACTCATTTCTGATCGAAAGAGTAGTTTTCAGTTCAAAACAACTCTTGAAGCCGTTTATCGCTGTAAGAAGTGAGAGAAGCTCAAAACTATGCCCAAACCGCTTCTCTCGGTTTTTAACCGTCTGAAAACAGACTTTACTACATTCAACACACAAATTAACCCAAACACGTAAAAAATGTTTTTTACAAGATGTTATTGCATTTTACACGGTTAAAATGTATTTTGGGTCGTAGAAACTAATTTCTGATCGAAAGAGTACTTTTCAGTTCAAAACAACTCTTGAAGCCGTTTATCGCTGTAAGAAGTGAGAGCAGAGCTCAAAACCATGCCCAAAACGCCTCTCTCGGTTTATACCGTCTGAAAACAGACTTTACTACATTCAACACACAAATTAACCCAAACACGTAAAAAATGTTTTTTACAAGATGTTAGTGCATTTTACACGGTTAAAATGTATTTTGGGTCGTAGAAACGAATTTCTGATCGAAAGAGTAGTTTTCAGTTCAAAACAACTCTTGAAGCCGTTTATCGCTGTAAGGAGTGAGAGCAGAGCTCAAAACCATGCCCAAAACGCCTCTCTCGGTTTATACCGTCTGAAAACAGACTTTACTACATTCAACACAGAAATGAACCAAAACACGTAAAAAATGTTTTTTACAAGATGTTATTGCATTTTACACGGTTAAAATGTATTTTGGGTCGTAGAAACTAATTTCTGATCGAAAGAGTAGTTTTCAGTTCAAAACAACTCTTGAAGCCGTTTATCGCTGTAAGAAGTGAGAGAAGCTCAAAACTATGCCCAAACCGCTTCTCTCGGTTTATAACCGTCTGAAAATAGACTTTACTACATTCAACACAGAAATGAACTAAAACACGTAAAAATGTTTTTTTTACAAGATGTTAGTGTATTTCACACGGTTAAAATGTGTTTTGGGTCGTAAAACTCATTTCTGATCGAAAGAGTAGTTTTCAGTTCAAAACAACTCTTGAACCCGTTTATTGCTGTAAGAAGTGAAAAGAGCTCAAAACTATGCCCAAAAACGCTTCTCTCGGCTTATACCGTCTGAAAACAGACTTTACTACGTTCAACACAGAACTGAACCAAAACACGTAAAAAATGTTTTTTACAAGATGTTATTGCATTTTACACGGTTAAAATGTATTTTGGGTCGTAGAAACTAATTTCTGATCGAAAGAGTAGTTTTCAGTTCAAAACAACTCTTGAAGCCGTTTATGGCTGTAAGAAGTGAGAGAAGCTCAAAACTATGCCCAAACCGCTTCTCTCGGTTTATAACCGTCTGAAAACAGACTTTACTACATTCAACACACAAATTAACCCAAACACGTAAAAAATGTTTTTTACAAGATGTTAGTGCATTTTACACGGTTAAAATGTATTTTGGGTCGTAGAAACTAATTTCTGATCGAAAGAGTAGTTTTCAGTTCAAAACAACTCTTGAAGCCGTTTATCGCTGTAAGAAGTGAGAGAAGCTCAAAACTATGCCCAAACCGCTTTTCACGGTTTATAACCGTCTGAAAACAGACTTTACTACGTTCACAACAGAAATGAACCAAAACACGTAAAAAATGTTTTTTACAAGATGTTATTGTATTTCACACGGTTAAAATGTGTTTTGGGTCGTAAAACTCATTTCTGATCGAAAGAGTAGTTTTCAGTTCAAAACAACTCTTGAACCCGTTTATTGCTGTAAGAAGTGAAAAGAGCTCAAAACTATGCCCAAAAACGCTTCTCTCGGCTTATACCGTCTGAAAACAGACTTTACTACGTTCAACACAAAAATGAACCAAAACACGTAAAAAATGTTTTTTACAAGATGTTATTGTATTTCACACGGTTAAAATGTGTTTTGGGTCGTAGAAACTAATTTCTGATCGAAAGAGTAGTTTTCAGTTCAAAACAACTCTTGAAGCCGTTTATGGCTGTAAGAAGTGAGAGAAGCTCAAAACTATGCCCAAACCGCTTCTCTCGGTTTATAACCGTCTGAAAATAGACTTTACTACATTCAACACAGAAATGAACCAAAACACGTAAAAAATGTTTTTTACAAGATGTTATTGCATTTTACACGGTTAAAATGTATTTTGGGTCGTAGAAACTAATTTCTGATCGAAAGAGTAGTTTTCAGTTCAAAACAACTCTTGAAGCCGTTTATCGCTGTAAGAAGTGAGAGAAGCTCAAAACTATGCCCAAACCGCTTCTCTCGGTTTATAACCGTCTGAAAACAGACTTTACTACATTCAACACAGAAATGAACCAAAACACGTAAAAAATGTTTTTTACAAGATGTTATTGCATTTTACACGGTTAAAATGTATTTTGGGTCGTAGAAACTAATTTCTGATCGAAAGAGTAATTTTCAGTTCAAAACAACTCTTGAAGCCGTTTATCGCTGTAAGAAGTGAGAGAAGCTCAAAACCATGCCCAAAACGCCTCTCTCGGTTTATACCGTCTGAAAACAGACTTTACTACATTCAACACACAAATTAACCCAAACACGTAAAAAATGTTTTTTTACAAGATGTTAGTGCATTTTACACGGTTAAAATGTATTTTGGGTCGTAGAAACGAATTTCTGATCGAAAGAGTAATTTTCAGTTCAAAACAACTCTTGAACCCGTTTATTGCTGTAAGAAGTGAAAAGAGCTCAAAACTATGCCCAAAAACGCTTCTCTCTGCTTATACCGTCTGAAAACAGACTTTACTACGTTCAACACAAAAATGAACCAAAACACGTAAAAAATGTTTTTTACAAGATGTTAGTGCATTTTACACGGTTAAAATGTATTTTGGGTCGTAGAAACTAATTTCTGATCGAAAGAGTAGTTTTCAGTTCAAAACAACTCTTGAAGCCGTTTATGGCTGTAAGAAGTGAGAGAAGCTCAAAACTATGCCCAAACCGCTTTTCACGGTTTATAACCGTCTGAAAACAGACTTTACTACGTTCACAACAGAAATGAACCAAAACACGTAAAAAATGTTTTTTACAAGATGTTATTGCATTTTACACGGTTAAAATGTATTTTGGGTCGTAGAAACTAATTTCTGATCGAAAGAGTAGTTTTCAGTTCAAAACAACTCTTGAAGCCGTTTATCGCTGTAAGAAGTGAGAGAAGCTCAAAACTATGCCCAAACCGCTTTTCACGGTTTATAACCGTCTGAAAACAGACTTTACTACGTTCACAACAGAAATGAACCAAAACACGTAAAAAATGTTTTTTACAAGATGTTATTGCATTTTACACGGTTAAAATGTATTTTGGGTCGTAGAAACTAATTTCTGATCGAAAGAGTAGTTTTCAGTTCAAAACAACTCTTGAAGCCGTTTATCGCTGTAAGAAGTGAGAGAAGCTCAAAACTATGCCCAAACCGCTTCTCTCGGTTTATAACCGTCTGAAAACAGACTTTACTACATTCAACACAGAAATGAACCAAAACACGTAAAAAATGTTTTTTACAAGATGTTATTGCATTTTACACGGTTAAAATGTATTTTGGGTCGTAGAAACTAATTTCTGATCGAAAGAGTAGTTTTCAGTTCAAAACAACTCTTGAAGCCGTTTATCGCTGTAAGAAGTGAGAGAAGCTCAAAACCATGCCCAAAACGCCTCTCTCGGTTTATACCGTCTGAAAACAGACTTTACTACATTCAACACACAAATTAACCCAAACACGTAAAAAATGTTTTTTTACAAGATGTTAGTGCATTTTACACGGTTAAAATGTATTTTGGGTCGTAGAAACGAATTTCTGATCGAAAGAGTAGTTTTCAGTTCAAAACAACTCTTGAACCCGTTTATTGCTGTAAGAAGTGAAAAGAGCTCAAAACTATGCCCAAAAACGCTTCTCTCGGCTTATACCGTCTGAAAACAGACTTTACTACGTTCAACACAAAAATGAACCAAAACACGTAAAAAATGTTTTTTACAAGATGTTAGTGCATTTTACACGGTTAAAATGTGTTTTGGGTCGTAGAAACTAATTTCTGATCGAAAGAGTAGTTTTCAGTTCAAAACAACTCTTGAAGCCGTTTATGGCTGTAAGAAGTGAGAGAAGCTCAAAACTATGCCCAAACCGCTTCTCTCGGTTTATAACCGTCTGAAAATAGACTTTACTACATTCAACACACAAATTAACCCAAACACGTAAAAAATGTTTTTTACAAGATGTTAGTGCATTTTACACGGTTAAAATGTATTTTGGGTCGTAGAAACTAATTTCTGATCGAAAGAGTAGTTTTCAGTTCAAAACAACTCTTGAAGCCGTTTATCGCTGTAAGAAGTGAGAGAAGCTCAAAACTATGCCCAAACCGCTTTTCACGGTTTATAACCGTCAGAAAACAGACTTTACTACGTTCACAACAGAAATGAACCAAAACACGTAAAAAATGTTTTTTACAAGATGTTATTGCATTTTACACGGTTAAAATGTATTTTGGGTCGTAGAAACTAATTTCTGATCGAAAGAGTAGTTTTCAGTTCAAAACAACTCTTGAAGCCGTTTATCGCTGTAAGAAGTGAGAGAAGCTCAAAACTATGCCCAAACCGCTTTTCTCGGTTTATAACCGTCTGAAAACAGACTTTACTACGTTCAACACAGAAATGAACCAAAACACGTAAAAAATGTTTTTTACAAGATGTTAGTGCATTTCACACGGTTAAAATGTGTTTTGGGTCGTAAAACTCATTTCTGATCGAAAGAGTAGTTATCAGTTCAAAACAACTCTTGAAGCCGTTTATCGCTGTAACGAGTGAGAGCGGAGCTCAAACCATGCCCAAAACGCCTCTCTCGGTTTATACCGTCTGAAAACAGACTTTACTACGTTCAACACAGAAATGAACCAAAACACGTAAAAAATGTTTTTTTACAGGATGTTAGTGTATTTCACACGGTTAAAATGTGTTGTGGGTCGTAAAACCCATTTCTGATCGAAAGAGTATTTTTCTAAACAGACTTAAAATGTTAAAATGTGTTTTGGGTCGTAAAACTCATTTCTGATCGAAAGAGTAGTTTTCAGTTCAAAACAACTCTTGAAGCCGTTTATTGCTGTAAGGAGATAGATACATAGATTCTTTATTGATCCCCGAGGGGAAATTCCAGACATCCAGCAGCAGGTATAATATACAAAGTTACAAATTGAATACACTAAAGTTACTAAATAAAATATATAAAAGATAAAGATACATATAATACAATCAAATAAAAAAATAGAATGTACAATGTAAAAATACAGTCTTTAGTGTGTGTAATGTAGAATGGAGGTAGTGCAGTTGAACAATATACAGTGAACACCAGTTGATGTGCATAAAGTGAGGATAACTGATGTCAGCCATACAGAAAGTGCAAATAAACAGTTATATAATGATACATAAACAGTAGATGGATGAACTAGTGAATGGTCTACTAGTGCAAAATAGGGTAGAACTATAAAAATAGTGTTATAGCTGAGGGTGTGTCCATGGCGTGGACAGAGTTGCCAGGGTGAAAAAGTGTCACAGAGTGTTTAGTTTGCTTTGCTGAGATGAGTTGAAAAGTCTTATGGCCTGAGGGACAAAAGAGGGACAAAAGATTTTCGGAGTCTGTCTGTGGAGCAGGACTGCGACAGCAGTCTGCCACTGAATGAGCTCCTCTGCCTGGTGATGGTGCTGTGCAGAGGGTGGTGAACATTTTCCATGATGTTCAGCAGCTTGCTGAGGGCTCTCCTCTCTGCCAGTGGTGTTAAGGACTCCAGCTCTAAACCCAGCACAGAACCAGCTTTCCTCACCAGCCTGTCCAGTCGTCCAGCGTCCCTCTTGCTGATGCTGCCTCCCCAACACACTACAGCGTAAAAGAAGACGCTGGCTACCACAGACTGGTAGAACATCAGCAGGAGTTTCTGGCAGACGTTGAAAGACCTGAGCCTTCTGAGGAAGTACAGTCTGCTCTGTGCCTTCCTGTAGAGGGAGTCAGTGCTCACTGACCAGTCCCGCCTATCGTCCAGGTGCACACTAAGGTATCTGTAGGACTTGACCACCTCCACATCGACCCCCTCGATGGAGATTGGCTGCTGAGCAGAGGGCCTGGACCTCCTGAAGTCTATGCACATCTCCTTGGTTTTGGAGATGTTCAGCTGCAGATGGTTCATCTTGCACCACGCCACAAATTCCTCAACCAGGTTTCTGTACTCCCTCTCATCACCATTACGCACACACCCTACGATTGCAGTGTCGCCAGAGAACTTCTGCATGTAGCATGACTCCGAGTGATATTTGAAGTCTGATGTGTACAGGACTGGAGAGAGAACAGTCCCCTATGGTGCTGATCTCTGTATCAGAGTAGCAGTCCCTGATCCTGACATGTTGTGGTCTCCCAGTCAGGTAGTCAGTGATCCAGGTAACCAGTTGCATATCCACCTCCATCTTCATCAGCTTGTCTCTCAGCAGTAGGGGCTGGATGGTATTGAAGGCACTGGAGAAGTCAAAGTACATGAACCTCACAGCACCTCCACCCTTGTCTAGAGTGAGCTCTGTGCAGAAGATGGCATCTTCCATTCCCACCTTTTCACGGTACGCGAACTGCAGTGGGTCCTCAGCATGTTGGACCTGAGGGCTGAGGTGGTCCAGCAGCAGTCGCTCCATGGTCTTCATCACGTGAGATGTCAAAGCAACCGGCCTGTAGTCATTCAGCTCCTTTGGGTGTGCCTTTTTCGGAACTGGAACAAGCATTCTGTGGGACACTCTGTCCGGGCCAGCTGCCTTCCTGGGGTGAAGTCTCCTCAGCTGTCTCCTGACTTGGTCTGCAGTAAAGTTTGGTGGACTGGTGGAGCTGATTTGTCTGCCAGCTGATAGTGTTGATGGTGGTGATGATGAAGATGGTGGAGGTGAGGGTGGTGTTGGTGCTGATGAAGATGGTGGAGGTGGGGGTGATGGTAGTGGTGATGAAGATGAAGATGGAGGAAGTGAGGAGGATGGTGCTGATGAAGATGGAGGAGGTGAGGATGATGGAGCTGATGAAGATGATGATGGAGGAGAGAGTGGTGGTGGAGTTGGAGTTGAAGGTGATGGTGGTGGAGATGATGGTGATGCTGCAGGAGGGTAGGAGGAGGGGACAAGTCAAACTTGTTGTTAAAGTTGTTAAACTGGTTTGCTCTGTCCACACCCCCATCTACTGGATTGCCGTTGTTGTTCTTGCACTCAGTGATGGTTTTCATAGCACCCCAGACCTCCTTCATGTTGTTATCTTGCAGCTTTCTTTCCACCTTTTTCCTGTAAGACTCCTTGGCCTCTTTAAGATGTTCCTTGAGTTCCCTCTGTACACGCTTTAGCTCTACCAGATTTCCATCTTTGAACGCCCTCTTCTTTTGGTTGAGGAGGTCCTTGACAGTGCTGGTAATCCAGGGTTTGTTGTTTGGAAAGCAGCGTACAGTCTTTGTGGGAACAGCAACATCCATACAGAAATTCAAGTAGTCTGTAACACAGTGTCACCCCCTCAATGTCCTCTCCATGTGGGTGCAGCAGCACGCTCCACTCAGTGGTGTCATAGGAGTGAGAGGAGCTCAAAACTTTGCCCAAAACGCTTCTCTTGGCTCATAACCTTCTGAAAACAGACTTTACTACATTCAACACAGAAATTAACCAAAACACGTAAAATATGTTTTTTACAAGATGTTAGTGCATTTTACACGGTTAAAATGTGTTTTGGGTCGTAAAAACTCATTTCTGTAGTTTTCAGTTCAAAACAACATTTGAAGCAGTTTATCGGAGTGAGAGAGGAGCTCAAAACTATGCGCCGGAATCCTCTGAACACATACTTTACTACATTCAACACAAAAATTATCCCAAAATACTTAAGAAATGTTGAAAACAATATGTTAGTTGCTTTTTCCACAGTCATAATATTTTTAGGCCTTGAAAAGACATTTCACATCAAATCAAATTTATTTACAAAGCTCCTTTAATTTATCCACATTTATAGCAATATGAGCAATGAAAGCAGTTAGAGTTCACGTAAACTTCGATGTTTTCAGTAGTGGAGAGTGAACAGCTAGAGCAAGGAAGGTTAATAAACTGGATGATGGGCAGTTAAACTGTTGTGGATGATGGGAAAGGCTGACTTCCAGAAACTTCTATTAATCTTCTATCAATATTTTGGTCCAACATCCATCGGTATCGGGGGTCAGACAGGTGGGCAGTCAGTAACTCTGAGGAAAGCAGAGAGATGGAATTAGTTTTGACTGGATTCATGCAAAACAGAGAATATAAAACATTATCAGAGTGTGGCTAGTGACTTCGGCAGATCTGATTAAAACAGCCTAACTAAAGGCAGAGAGCCAGAAAGTAACATAAACACTGAGACATCCTGAAACACTGGCATCCACCACCTCCACAAATCTGAGTGGGAGAACAACAGCACCAGTTTACTACAATTCCCTATGTCCATGAACCCCTGGATCTGCAGCCTTATCTAATGGGAAAAACATTAATTACCAAAAGCTAAACTAAGCAAGTACGTTTTTAGTCTAGACTTGAGACAGAGTCTCAGTCTGAGTCCCGAACGTATTTGGGAATGTTATTCCAGTGTTGGGGTGCTTTGTAAGAGAAAGCGTTTCCACCTGTAGAGCTCTGAATTCTGAATTCTAAGCAATTATAGCCAACAGTGTAAAAACAACATGAAATGTGTTTTTATCAGTTCTCAAAACTCCTGCCTGGATATCCATCTTTATAATCTTTATAAATAGCACCCTGCATGTAGTCAGCCTGTATGCTGTGCTTTTAAAAATAAGTTGATATGAGATTTTATATTTGGATAAATAAACTTTTAATATATTTAACTGCTTTTTTTTTTGTTATCAGTATTTATTTTTTTTTTTTTCGCCAAAGGTACACAGAGCCCAATGTGGCAGTGTGATGTTTTGGCCTGTGCTCTGCTGGTAAAACTTGGGTCCAGCCATTCACATAAATGTTACTTCGACACATACCAGGCTGCAAAAATGTTTTTCTCAAAGTATAACATACTTTATATATATTTATGTATTATATAAAATATAGCATACTGCCTCTGCCCTTACTATTTCAACTGGTGCTGATGCAGCTGACTGAATGTCACTGGATGATGGTCGGTGAGAGAGGAGGTAGCCTTATTGCTGACACAATCCCCTTCAGCTTTTCACAATAGCTGGTAACTCGTACAAAGAAAAGAAACTTGGTTTGGCAAGTTATTGAAATCATTTTCAGTTGCAGCAGAATCACAAAATTGTTGAAGAACAAGTGAATTCTACTCAGCATGTCCTCTTTTTTACATTTATAAGACATTAACTAATCCAATTACTGTATTAATTAAATGTTGCACTTTTTATTTTAATCTGTTGACTGTTAGCTACAGCAATTCTAATAATCTTTAGGAAATCATTGAACTTTTTATATTTAATACATTATTTTTTTTTAATGAGAATGAGCAAAACAGTGATCGATCAGAAAGCTGATGATGTATTGTGGAAAACAGTTTGCCATTAAACATTGTGACACATTTGCCTTGAGAGGAGGAACTTTCATTGCTGACACAACCTCCTTCAGTTTTTTTCACAATATCTGATAATTCTAAGAAAGAAAATGAAGCATACAATTACAGAATTTGTGTGATGTCTCACAACTATTGCCCTGCAGAGATAAAGACTGCAGAGAAGATCATCAGAACTCCACTGCCCTCTCTGCAGAGCATCTACCACCAGAGAGTCCTCAGGAGAGCTGCCTCCATCCTCAAAGACTCTACCCACCCCCAGCATGGACTGTTCACTCTTATGTCTTCCGGCCGGAGGTACAGAAGTGTGAAATGCAAAACCACCAGGCTAAAGAACTTCTTCTTACCCAATGCTACCAGACTCTTGACTACCTCAGAAATAACCATGCACCTTACTCACATGTCAAGGACATTTCTCAAAGGCACATGCTCACTTTACTGCAAAAAAATGTATAATTGCACTACTGAACGTTTTGCACTTTTTTCATATTCCACTGCTGTAGATGTACTTACTTGTAAATAATATCAATAACACATTACTATTTTCATGTATATATTTCCATCCTGGATGTAAATTTAACTCACCAATTTAATATTTATATTTATTTAGTTTATTATTTTTTATTGTATATTTTCTACTTTTATCTTTATGCGGCATACTTGGCGAGGAGCAAAGAAAGAATTTCATTGTACGAGGAAACTTGTGTCTTACTGTGCAAATGAACATAAACTCTTTGAATCTTGAACTTATTTTTTGTTGAGGAACAAATACTACATACTCTGGTATGTTACATACCTTTAAGTGCTGACACTATGTCCTCAATTAGCACAGATCTCTTTTTTTCGGAGGCTGCACAAAGCTCTCTTCACTTCAGCATCTATCAGACTCGACACAACAAACATTTTAATGTTACAATAAACATAGCAATGAACGATGTTCTAACATAATTGCCTTTGCAAGAGTGTGAGCAATCTACTACACCAAATTAAAAAGGTACACAGGAAATCATATTTTGCATTGTGTATAGGATAATAGCTCTTTTCCATTAACATGGGGAAGGAGCTTTGTTCGGGTTCACGCACAAAATGTTGAACTGTTCTGTGCATTTCCACCAACAAAAATAGGTTCTTAACCCATTGAGTTATTTTGCTTGAAAATGGTTAACATATATATATATATATATATATATATATATATATATATATATATATATATATATATATATGTACAGTATATTTTGAGAAAATATAAATCTATTCTGGAAGACCCTGAAGTAAAACTCAGAAAATGGAAAATAAACAAGTTTCAGTTATGCAGCTCTTTCTTTATCTGTTTCATACAAAAAACACATGGTAAATGTAGACACTCAAAATCACAGATATGAAAAGAGTTCTGCTGATATCACAACCAATTCGATTTAATTTTTGTGCTGAGAATGGTCTACCATCCAAAAACATCTAGTCAAAATTGTTAATGTGGTCATACCTGATAACCTGATGAAGGTAATAATCATAACTTTGGAAACTTCCTAGAAAACTACAAAGGAAGCAACAAAATGCCATAAATCTAGAGTAATGCAGATGTTTGCAGTTTCATTTGATAGTTGTCAGGAAAACAAGTTTTTAAAAGATGGTTAACACAGTATTAAAGTATTTATTAATAACATATTGCATTTCCCATAAAACAGTTAAAAAAATGCTAAAGCTAATGTAGGTATAAGCTGTAAAAATAATAATAATAATAATTCACACTGCTTTGTTTACATTGTCCAGGCCTGCATCATAGGTGGAATTATTTCATTTATTAAATTTGACAAGGCAGGACACAACAGCATAAAAACTACTTTTAAGCAGTGAGACCTGAAATGTGTTAAATATTCAACAATCACTATCAAAACGGAAACAGTTAACTTTAGAGCGTTACCATGAAATAAGTCTAAAACAAAAACATAAAACTAAGTAAGTCACTTGAGAAACAATTTAAGAGCACGAGGAATAAAAGAGAGTTCATGTATTTTAGTTTTGCTCGCAGGTACTACAAGTGAGTAAGTAGATGTTGGGGCTGAAGGCAAAAAGTCATGTAGAGGAGATGATTTATCCTTAAAAATGTCAGTGAGGACGAGCAAGGTAGCCTTATCACGCCTTTAACTGAGTGGTGGAAGAAGTGATGATGATGGGATGCCGATGATCCTGCAGCATCGTTTTTGAACCCTTTCCAGCTCCTCTAAGAGTTTTTTTGTCAGTCCACCCCAAACTGGGCTAGCATACTCAACGATTGGGCGTATAAAAGTCAAGTATATCTGTTTTAGCACATCACAGGGAAGACCAGCTCTTTTGGCAACAGCGAGAAAGTGGATCCTGGGTCTTGTCTTTAAAATCAAATAGTTAATGTGAGCATCCCAGGATAGATCAGACGAGATCTAAACTCCGAGCAATTTGAAAGTGGTGACTCTACATTATATAATATAATATAGGATAATATAAAAAAACAAACATAATATAATAATAAATATCACCTGCCTTCATTATGTCTGTGAATCATACAAGTGTGTAAGAAATAGCTTTCTTGTACGCAATTCCTTCGGAGTCCAAGGCCTTGGGTTCAGGTCTTGAAATCACAATTTCGAGTGCCTGAAAAAATATAGTTCTAAATAAATACTGATTTCCTTACATAAACTGACACAAACTACTTTTAATAAAAAAAACAATAATGTTATCTTCTTGTTAATAATTTAGCTGTAGTAAAAAAATGGTAGGTATAATCTTGTTTCCCTTTTTGAAATTCTTCAATATTTTTGCACTACTTCAGCAAAACTGTACACAACAATAACTTTAAAATACTAATTACAAATACAACTGAACATATGATTAACCTTTCTTTTCCTTTTGTGGGGTGTTCTGATTTTATTCTTCATGTTCAAAAGGATCTGTTGAAAGATATTACATTTTATTACAATGTATTAATACATTATTTGGTTGATTTTTTTTTTTTTTTTTTTTAAATCTCAAAATTAATTCATGGAAATCACTGAAATATATTCTACCAACTCTTATCTTTCCAAATCTATATATGGTCTTGTAGATTTTTCTTGAAATTTACATTTATTCACTAGTTTACAATCTAAAATTGTTATATGGTGTGACATGAATTTTATTGTGTATTAAATTAAAAATGGGTATAATGTGATAATGTAAGTCAATTTATCCTGAATATGTATCATTATTATTATCCTCCATACACATAGGAAACCGTTTAATTGAATTATTTTAATACACTTTTAATTATTTTGGGAATACCTTGTTATAAAAGTACCAAAATGTGTGTAACCTTTGCTGGCACTATTCCTCATATGTCACATTGAAGAGTTTATCATAACCGAAATCCTTTTTTTTTATTTATCTTTTTTATATTTTATCTTTTTATCTTAATGTCACACCATATGACGAATCACACCACACAACAATCTGTATGCAAAAATTTGTATTAGCTGCATTCAGCAAACAAATTTGTTTGGCAAGTGATTGAAATCATTTTAAGTTACAGCAGAATCACAAAATTGTTAAAGAACAAGTGAATTCTACTCAGCATAGTGAAGAATGTTTATAAGACATTACCTAATCCACTTACTGTATTCATTAAATGTTGCACTTTTTATTTTAATCTGTTGACTGTAAGCTACAGCAATTCTAATAATCTTTAGTAAATCATTGAACTTTTTTATATTTAATACATTATTTCTTCATAAAATGAGAATTAGCAAATCAGACAGCTGATGATGTATTGGTAAAAACAGTGTGCCAATAAACATTGTGACACACTTGGCTTCTACTAAAGAAACAAACAGAAGAACCATGTATTCATAATACATGCCTTTCCTGGTGTTTTGCTAAAGCTGGATGTTCAGGTGTGCTACAGTGAACTGCAGCTGGGTCAAACTTTTCCTTTTGCATTCAGGAGTAACTAAGTCTGAGTAAGTGAGTGAATCTGCATGAATGAGTGAGTGTTGCTGTATGAATATTATATTTGTGAAGAATGTACTATAAAAATGTGTTGAACTAATGAAGTATTTAAAACATTTAACTATTAGCTATAACATGTGTATCTAATAGCATTATTTATGTATAATTTATAATGCAGTTCATATCATATAGTGTGACAAGAAAACCCTGTCACACCATATGACATTTCATGTACTTAGCATGACTTTAAGCAATGTGGCTTTATGCCAACTACAATATGACAATATAGTTTTAAAAGAAATATTGACTGAAAAGTAATTTAATTTGGGCATTTTTGTGTAAAATGTGTCACACCATATGAGGTGTTGTCATGGTGAGCACAGAATTGCAGACACGTGCAGATACTGATAAAACAATACGTTTATTATAAAAATAAACAGATGTAAGACGTGGTTGATACAGAAAATGGGTAATCACCAGAAACCAGAGCAATGTAGACAAAACCATACCATAAACGAGAGACAGTCCAGAGTTCATACACGAGATATCCAATGTCAGAGGTAATCCAAGAGGCAGTAGTGAAAACACAATCCAGGTAATACACAAGCAATCCAATATCAGAGGCAAAGGCAATAATCGGCGTCGAGAAAACAAAAGCAAGGTCATACACAAGATAAACTGAGACAAGAGATAAAGTAACGCTTTGTAAAGAGGAGAACCTACAATACGCTGCCTGGGTGTTTGTGTGGAGTGCTCCAGTAATCAGTATTCGGGACTTCCTGGAGGAAGCAGGTGAGGTGTCACGTGACCAGGTGAGTGCGTGATGTCAGCGGGTGGTGCATTCTGGGTAGTGTAGTTGTTGACCTGAGAACCTCCGTTAGAGCTGAGTGTGGAAGGGACAGAGGAGCTAACAGCACCAGACGTGACAGTACCTCCCCCCAAGGGAGTCGGAACGGAGCCGGAACGGGGACGACCACGACGACGTCCACCCGACGGGCAGGGAGTACCGGCGGGAGGAACAGGCGTAGCCACAGAGGTGCCGGACAGGCGGGGTCTGCGAGACTGGGAACCCCGACGCACCGGAGCCGAAGAAGAGAGTGAGCGCTTGGGACGCCCACGGGGTCTAGGAGCAGGTTTTCCAGGGTGACGGGCATGAAATTCGGCCAGTAGAGCAGGATCCAGCACATCACCGGCGACAACCCAGCAACGCTCCTCAGGGCCGTAACCCTCCCAGTCTATCAGGTACTGGAGCACACCGCCACGCCTGCGTGAATCCAGCACCTCTCGAACAGCATAGGTAGACGAATCCTCCCCCTCCACTGCCGCGGGCGGCACGTCATCAGGAACACCCTCGGCAAGCGGACCTGGGACAAGAGGCTTGAGCAGAGAGACATGAAACGAATTATGCACTCTGTACTGAGCAGGTAACTCAATCTTATAAGTCACCTCGTTAACCTGAGATAAAACCTTAAATGGGCCAATATACTTAGGCAGCAGTTTCCTACAGGCCCCCTCAAACCTCAAGTCCCGCGTCGACAACCACACCCTGTCTCCGGGTTGGTATTGGGGGGTGGTACCACGGTGTCTGTCGGACTGCTCCTTATACTTGCGTAAAACCTCCGAAATTTGTTGATGCGTCTCCTCCCACACCTGCTCACTCCGCTTCATCCAGTCGTCAACAGCAGGTATCTCAGTGGACGACGCTGTCCACGGAGCCAACGGAGGCTGGTAACCCAGAATGCACTGAAAGGGAGTGAGACTAGATGTAGAGTTAATGAGGGAGTTTTGGGCTATTTCAGCCCAAATAAGATACTGTGACCAATCATTAGGGTGTTTAAAGCAGTACAATCTCAGAAATTTACCTAATTCTTGATTGACCCTTTCACATTGCCCGTTGCTGGTGGGATGAAACCCAGAAGTAAGACTAACATGTACACCTAAGTGTTCAAAGAATGATTTCCAAACTCGAGAAGTAAATTGTGGACCTCTATCTGATAGAATATCTTCAGGAACGCCAAAATGTCTGAAAATGTGTGTGTAGATAGCTTGAGCTGTCTGAAGAGCATTAGGTAGTGCAGGAAAAGGGATAAATTTAACCCCTCTAGAGAATCTGTCTACGACTGTCAGGATGGTAGTGTAACCTTCTGATTCGGGTAAATCTGTAACAAAATCTACAGCAATTTGTGACCAAGGTCATTCAGGAACAGGCAGAGGACAAAGTTTACCGGCTGGAAGGGCTTTGGGTGTTTTGCATTGAGCGCAGACTGAACATGAAACTATGAAAGCTTGTATGTCAGCTCGCATGGTTTCCCACCAATAACGAGCTGAGATTAGTTGTAGTGTACGTGTAATGCCGGGATGACCAGAAGTAAGGGCAGCATGTGCCCAACCAATGAGTTGATCGCGAAATTGTTCGGGTACAAAAATCTTGTGAGGAGGACAGCCCTCCGGAGGTGGTGTATTAACCTGGCTCTGATGAATAAGATCATCAAGCTCCCACCTAATGGCAGCTACTTTAACTGTGGGTGGCAGAATGTATTCGGGTTCTGAAGCACGGCATGCGTCGTCTGGGGAACTAAAAACGCGAGATAAAGCATCCGCCTTAGTATTACAGTTACCAGGTCGAAACGAGATAGAGAAATCAAAACGTGAGAAGAATAATGACCAACGAGCTTGACGGGGGTTTAAGCGTTTAGCTGTACGGAGATATTCCAAATTTTTATGGTCTGTTAGTACAGTAAATGGATGTGCAGCACCTTCCAGCCAGTGACGCCATTCCTCAAGAGCAAGTTTGACAGCCAGTAATTCTCTATCCCCTATCCCATAGTTACGCTCAGCTGGTGACATTTTACGCGAGAAGAAGGCTATGGGATGGAGTTTAGGTGGTGAACCGCTGCGCTGGGAGAGAACTGCTCCCACGCCAGTATCTGAAGCGTCGACATCGACTACAAATGGTAGTTCAGGTTTGGGGTGCATGAGGATGGGGGCAGAAACAAAAGCAGTTTTTAGCTGGTGGAACGCTAAGTCAGCTTCAGGGGACCACTTAAGGACCTTGGTGGCGTTCATAGTGAGCGCAGTGAGCGGAGCAGCTATACTGCTGAAATTACGTATAAAACGTCTATAGAAATTCGCAAATCCTAAGAAACGTTGTAAGTCTTTAATAGATTGGGGAACGGGCCAGCTAGTAACGGCATCTACTTTGGAGTCATCCATAAGAACTCCCTGGGAGCTGATAACATAGCCGAGAAATGCGACTCTCTGAAGGTGGAACTCGCATTTCTCGGCTTTAGCATAGAGGTTGTTCTCCAATAGTCGTTGGAGAACCGAGCGAACATGTAGCATGTGAGACTTAAGGTCGGACGAATAAATTAATATGTCGTCTATTAATAGGGTAACATATTTGCCAATCATGTCACGAAAAAGGTCATTCATAAACGACTGAAACACAGCGGGGGCGTTAGCAAGACCATAACTCATCACTAAGTACTCATAGTGGCCATTGGTAGTAGTAAACGCAGTTTTCCCCCTCCCTAATGCGGATCAAATTGTAAGCACTACGTAAATCGAGCTTAGTGAAATAGGTTGCGTTCCGCAACTGCTCAAGAGCGCATGGAATGAGGGGCTAACTTCTTAGTAATAGCGTTCAAACCTCGGTAATCTATACAGGGTCTCAGTCCCCCGTCCTTTTTCTTCACAAAGAAGAAACCCGAACCGACAGGAGACTTAGACGGGCGAATGAAACCCTGAGCTAAAGCCTCAGAGACGTAGTCTGCCATAGCCTTCTCCTCATCGAGAGTAAGGGGGTACACCCTAGCTTTGGGTAAAGTGGCACCCTCCACTAGATCGATAGCACAGTCACAGGGGCGATGAGGAGGCAACTTAGTAGCGTTATCTTTGCTAAATACTTCTAAAAAATCCGAATACTCAGTGGGAATAACAGGGGAATCAGAAACTTCAGGGCTCTCCACAGAAGTGGACTGAATAATAAGGCTGTCTAAAGCTAAACAGTTCTTATGACAGTGAGAAGACCAAACCGTGATATCCCCATCGCGCCAGGAGACGGTGGGATCATGGGTCTTGAGCCATGGCATGCCCAGGATCACAGGATGCTCGGTGCTGGGAAGCACGAAAAGTGGCAGTTCTTCAAAATGAAGAGCGCTGGCTTGTAGGGTGATGGGTAGCGTCTGAAGTGTGACCGGTTTGGAGTGCACAGTCTTCCCGTCCACAGCATGAATGGATAATGGACGCAGAAGTTCTCGGGTGGGTATGCCGTGCTCCTTCACCAGGTCCAGACTGATGAAGTTCCCTTCCGACCCGGAGTCTATAAGCGCTGGAACAGAGAGCATACCATCAGGCAACATAATATTCACAGGTAACGAGAAACATTGAGAACGAAAAATTGTGTTTTGCTTACGTACCACGTTAGCGCGTGGAGAGCACTCCACGCGCTGTCCCAGGGCTGGAGCTTTCACAGGTCGGGTCAGGAGACCACACTCAGCCTTGAAATGACCGGCCTCCCCACAATGAAGGCACAAATGAAGCTGGATCCGGCGCTGTCGCTCCTCTGGAGTTAGCCGGGTTTTCTGGATGTCCATGGGCTCTGGGGCCGACAGCGCAGCTTTCTCTGGTGTGGAGGTGCGGGGCAGAGTCACAGGAGTGTGCTGAGTGCGAGAGCTGGTCTTGGGGCGGTGCGAGAGAAGTTGATCCAAACGGATCGACAGTGAGATGAGCTGATCCAAAGTTAGCGAATCATCTCTGCAGGCTAACTGCCTCTGTATGTCTGGGTTGAGTCTGCATCTGAATACGTTAATCAAAGCTGCATTATTCCAACCACTACCAGCTGCAAGAGTGCGGAACTCCAAAGCGTAGGAAGCCAACGGCTTCTGACCTTGCTTGAGAGCCAGCAAAAGTTCTCCATTAGACTGTCCATAACGAGAATAATCAAAAACCGAGCGAAAAATACCAGAAATTACCAGAAATTACCAGAAAGCCGGGAGATAATAAAACCGAATTTGGCATTATCGTTTGTGGGCGGTGAATTACTAAACAACACGGAGCATCGCAAAAGAAAACCGCTGCATTTTTCCGGATCCCCATAAAAAATCTCCGGTTTAGAGACAGAAAAACCAGGCTCAGATGAAACAGCATTGGGCAAACGGGGGGCAGCTAACGGGCTAGGGCTAGGGCTAGGCTCAGTTAAGCCTCTGAGGTGAGCTAGCAGCTCCGAAAGCTGTTGCTGCTGTGTAGCTTGTTGGCTGGCTAGCTCAGAAACAGCTTGGGTCACACCAACGAGCGTTTGCTGGTGCTGACCGAGTAGCCTCCCCTTATTGGCTAAACCAGATCTAATAGCCTCAGTATCTGCTATCTGATCTTGTACGGCCGCGTATTCTGTCATGATGAGCACAGAATTGCAGACACGTGCAGATACTGATACTGATGATACTGGTGTGGGTGTTTGTGTGGAGTGCTCTTATATAGTGCCAGTAATCAGTATTCGGGAGTTCCTGGAGGAAGCAGGTGAGGTGTCACGTGACCAGGTGAGTGCGTGATGTCAGCGGGTGGTGCATTCTGGGTAGTGTAGTTGTTGACCTGAGAACCTCCGTTAGAGCAGAGTGTGGAAGGGACAGAGGAGCTAACAGCACCAGACGTGACAGGTGTGCTAGATATACTAGATTTTTCTGAAGGAATAAAGAGCGGCAACTTTCATTGTCCTTCTGAGGTGTTGTTCTTCCTCCAGAAAAAAAGAGATCCCCCACTCCCCAAATGTGTCCAAAAAAAAGCCAGTTTAAAAAAGGAGTATGGCGTCACACCATATGACATTTATTTTTGGGACAAAATGTTTTAGTTAATCCTACAAAATAGTATGCCCGAACTTTTAGCTAAGTATACTCACAAGTAGACATATTGGTTATTAATATATGATTGATTAAACAGGAAATTAATTAATTTGTTTGTTTTTTATTCAAAATCTAACTTTGTGAAATGTCACTGGGACAGTCACAGTCAGCTATATGAGCTTTTTCTAGTTTGATTAAAAATTGTGAAAACAGCACTTTCTGATCAATATCATCACAGTTTTTGACAGATTCTTCTATAATTTACATATATTTGACACACTGGACCAAAAAAGGTCAGGTCATGTCAACCACCCATAAATATATAACTTTTCTTGTTTTGGAGTATACAATATATGCACACACAAAAATATACTTAATTTATCTTGCCATTTTTGTACATAAACAGTACTTGTAAATCATGTATTGCACTATGAAACTGCTATATTCATTACATACTACTTAAAACAAAAAGACACTTGTCATCAAATGAAGCTTTGCACTGCACACCCTCTGCTAACCTGCTGTCTATGTAGTCAGCTAGCTATGCTAGCTCGATACTACGTTCGAAGTGGTTAGCTAGCTAACTAATGGGTAGCTAGCTAGATAACTACCATTCACATTCGTAGCTTAACGTTAAAACTATGTTTTTTTTATCGCCATTTGCATTAAGATAACATGTTCTGAACTCTGTGCTACTAGTACACCATCAGATAACGTTTTCAAAAGGCGTTCACCAGCGCTTACCCAGCCACTGCGCTTTACTAGTAAGAGCCGTTCTTATCCTGCGCAGCTCCCCGTAGCCTTCAGCTGCTCCGCCTCACCCAGACCGAGGCTGCGTTCTAATTGGCTGATACACTTTAAACTGCGAGCGCGAAGCCTTCAACCAGAACCCGCGAAACCTGCAGTCTATCCTGTCCTGTACAATCCACAGCCAGAGGCAAGCCACATACGTGATGCTAAAAAAAAGACAATACAAGGGATACCTGCTGAATGATGATAAGGTCCAGTCAAATAATGCTGTGATAGTGTGGAGACCATGACATAATCACATATGCGGACATAAAAAGAGGTAATGTGAAATTCCAGCCCACTATGTACAGTAAATATGAACACTAATAATTACTTGCCCATATAATAAACATATTAATATTCTATTTTATTATTTTAGACAAATAATAAAATAATAAATAAAAAAGTGAAATATAAAAAATACACAGAAGAAGACACTCAAATTCCACGAACAAGTTGTTTGAGGAGACAATTTGTTTGTCTTAATAAAGGTAATAATTCTCCATCCATCCATTCATCCAACTCAAACATATGAAATGTACACATGAGTAATATTGCAATAATTTATAGACATGTTAAATGTGAAAAACAGTTTAGCTTATCTTTACACATCTTCTTTATGGAACGCTGCATATTTAAACACACATTTGCTGCTTAATTTCCAATTAGTGTAAATAATATATTGTTAACCAAATATGCCCTGTAAAAATTTCATATTTGCCTATAAGCACCCAAACATCCCTTTCAGACAGCTTCCCTGGGTCCCCGCCGTGAGATGCCGCGTCCTGAGAGCGCACAGTGGTCCGCGGAGTCCTTCAGTTGCTTAACTTCTGTTATTGCATCAAAGCAACGTAGATACAATCAGTTTCAGTCATGAGTAAAGGAAATAAACCTCTTACTGATGCAGGAGGACTGTCTCTGTGTTATCAAATATACTGTAAAGCATTATCTTCAGAAATGCTGGTCCTAGGTGATTTTAATGGCTTTAGTGATCATTGTCCGATCGGGTGCATTAGAACCAGTTCAAAGATACAAACGGGCTCTCGGATGGTGGTTAGAAGAAGCTTTTCTTTCTGATTTAGTAGTGAGCAAAATTCACTTAACATTTGAAGTACAGATGTGGATAATGCATTAGAACATTTCAGGAATTCATTCCTTTCAGTGGCGAATAAACATGCTCCGTACAAAAAACTGCGAATAAGAGCCCAGTAATAATAATAATAATAATAATAATAATAATAATAATAATAATTTAGCCCCTGGTTTTCAGGAGAAATTTCCTCCCTGCTACAGTCAAGAAATAAAGCCTGGTCAATTGCCAGACGCACAGGGAAGGTGAAAATGGCTTACATTTAGACAATCGAGAAACAGATGCACCTCTGCAATTAGAAAAGCCAAATCAGATTATTTCTTCAACCAAATTACTAGCTCCTCTAATCCACAAGATTTCTGGAAAGCAATAAACTTTCTCAAAAACAACTCCCAACAAATCCCAACAAAAATTCTAGTCAATAGTAATTTGATATCTGACCAGCAAGAACTGTGCCAACTGGTCAGATATATAATAACACTGACTCAAACCTGCATGTAAATCAGCCTATCATTACTACTACTGCTTCCGAGAAAATCGATATCTTCTCCCTCCAGACCTGCTCTCCATACATATAGCTAACGCCCTTTCCTCTATTAATCATCGGAAAACAATAGGTGAGGACGGTCTGGACCCCTACCGTCTACGTCTCGCAACCCCAGTGATTTTAGAACATATTACATACAATTTTAATCTTTCTATTTTATCTTGCAGAATTCCCAGTATCTGGAAACAGCTCATGTTATTCCTTTGCATAAAAGAGGAAATGCGGCAGATCTAAATATTTACAGGCCAATCTCAAAACTGTCTTGTTTATCTAAAAGTTTAGAATCCGCTGTGAATAACCAGCTCAAGTCTTTTCTTTATGATCACTCTATCCTGTGTAACTATCAATCTGGATTTAGAGAAAGACATAGTACCATCTCTGCAGCCACACTGGTTTTAAATTATCTATACATGAAGAAGTATTGTGCTGCCATTTTTATTGATCTCACTTGATCAAGCTTTTGATACTGTTAATCATGATCTACTATTAGGTTCTTTACATAAGATTGGTTTTAGCAATAATGCAACCCTGTGGGCCCAGTATAACCTTTTGGCAGAAAGCAATGTGTGTCTATTGGTAAACAAAAATCAGTAATGTTTCTTCCCGAGTGAAAATAAAGGTTGATTGATTGATTGATTGATTGATTGATTGATTGATTGATTGATTGATCGATTGATTGATCGATTGATTAATTGATTGATTGACTGATTGATTACGTGCGTGTCAATCTAGAGTTTTGTTTATTGACTTAGTTCCAACTGTACACTGTAAAAATGAGGAAAGAAAAATCTGCGTTTAAAATGTGTTTTAGATGTGACTAAATGTAATTTGTAAGATGTAGGACAAATTATAATCATAAATAAATTAATTAATTAATTAAGATCTCATCCAGTGCACTTAAATGTTGCAGGCACGCAAAGTGGTGCTTGGTGCTTGGTGCTTGGCGCTTGGCTCTCTCTTCTAAAAAAACCTTTTTAATACATAAGGTCGGACAATTAAATTAAATTTACTAAAGCCAACAAATGTACTGAAAATTAATAAAGAGAAATCAGGCAAAATGCGCTGCGCCTCTCTCTCTCTCTCTCTCTTTCGCAGCGCGGAGCTGAATTCAGCGCGAGGCTATATAAATATTATAAAACTCAGTTCAGTCAAATAAAAATAAGTAAGGACCTGTAAGTTCATCAAATATTGTCAAATATAAAGAATATATTGAGGTTTTGGTGAGCTGTTTTCATGATTTGAAACTAACCAAAACTTTTATTATTATGCGCAGAAAGCCTGTGATTGTTTTAAATGAGTTTTTTAATGGATTGTTGTTTTTGTCCATTCTTTTGTTTTGTTTATATATACATTTTTAATTTGATTGTGGTTTGGTTTGCTTAATTTGTATCCCCAGATTTTCCGTTTTTTTTTAAGTATTAGTAATTCTCTTTGGTCATGTGGAGTTTTTCGTTTCTTATTTTTTTTAATTCGTTAGATTATATTTTTGTCAACATTTTGGGTTTATTTTCGTTTCTTATTTTTCTAATAATAATAGTAATTACATAATTTATTTTCTTTAGTTCAATTTTTTTCGGGGCAAGTAAGGCAATAGTTACTTCTACTGGTAACTAGTTACTTTTATAGTGGAGTAAGTCCGTTAGTAACTCTTTTTTGGAGGAGTAACAAGTATCTATAACTAATTACTTTTTCAAAGTAACGTGCCCAACACTGATTGTTAGTGAGGAGACTGTGAATGGAACATCTCTCAAGGCGAATCACAGAGCCAGTTCACGGATAAAGTTCCGTCTTTCAGGAGAAACAGCCAATCAGCTTGCTGGTTTTGCGGAACTGTGGCCTAGTAGGGAGCACCACCCCCCCCCCCCAGCCCCCCACCGCCTCTCTGAGGAGTATTTTTGAGGGGGTTTGAGGTCTTGCACTGAATATTAGCGCTAACACGTCTCTGAATCAAAACACACAGATCAAGGTTTATAATGAACCTGAGCACCCAATAACTATTTAATTTTCAAATGAATACTGTGTTTTTATTCATTTAGGATTGCAGGATTACTGTAAGCTATATTTAACAAAAATGTATTTAGCTAACCAGTTAGCTAGAAGCTGGATGTTGTGGATAGCCAGTTCTATACTTAGTTTAAAGGAGTTTCTTAACCCTGGTCTCTGCCCTAAAATTGTATGTTTTCCACCGGATCCAACTTATCAGCTAATAAACTAATATAATTAACTGGGCTGAGCCCCGGATTTTTACATACCCGATAATACACATTAAAAAACAGAAGCACAGCACTAATAAGGCATGTTTTTTTTCCGTCGTGACGAACCTGCAGGACAGGTGCTGTATTTACAATATAAGGGATCACAACAAGTAAGTAAGTAGATGGTGAATCATAAAACGAATAAGTTATACAACAGGAGTTGCCAACGCTGTTTTTTATATTAAATAACTGATATTGTGCATCTAGAAAAAAAAATGATAGTCTGTTTGTATACACCTCAAAAAGTGTGTAGTTGCACCCCTGCCTTCAGTCTCACTTTCGTCTCCAGGCAAATTCTCATTTGAGATTGTGCTGTATTCATTATACCGAAGAGTGCTGATATCAGAGGGGGAGTATCATTTCGGCAGGTGTAATTATCAGATATTAAGATTTTAAGAACTTGGTTATCTTCGCAGATTTTTCGATTAAATTGTGTTTAACATATTCTCCTAATAATGATCATTATGGCTAAAACGCGTTGTCATAGGAGTTATTCAGTTCTGCAATACCCGTCTTTTTTGTTATATACAACGGTCTTTGGCTTTATATCTTGCTGTGTTCTAAGTGATATAAATATAAAGCGTTATTTACACACAAAAAATAACAGGCCCACATGTTTACCAGACGCGCTGGACTGGTAATCTGGCGTACCGGGCAAATGCCTGGTGGGCCGACAGTCCTCTGACAGTCCGACTCCTCAGCCGACAGTCCTCTGCTGACTTTTTTTTTCTTCCTTTTTTTCTAAGAGACCGGCCCACAAGTTAGAGGGGGTCTCTCTCTCGCTCCCTGACTCGCCTAATCGCGCGCGCTCTCTCTCCCTGACGGTCTCTCTCTCTTTCTCGCACTTTCCCTTTTTTCTCGGTCTCTCGCTCTCTCTGTCTCTCTCTGACTTCAATCTCTCTTTTTTTCGCTTGCTCTATTTCTCTTTTTCTGGCTCTCTCCCTTTTTTCTCTGTCTCTCGCTCGCTCTCTCTGACTGTCTCTCTTTTTCTTGCTCGCTCTCTATCTCTCTCGCTCTCACTTTCTGATGTAAGTAAAAAGTAATAAGAAAAAAATATTTGTAGTTAAAGTACTGCTGTTGTTTTTGTTTTTAATAAAGCGCCACAATCGTGCTCATTGTTTGTTTGTTCTACCTAGAGAGTAGATGAGATGAGAGTAGGAGAGAACTCTGGTTTCAAACATTTATTAAAGGGGTTCGAGCCCCGTTACAACATTCCATTCCAAACATGATTATGTTCAATTTTTATTATGAAGTTGATACTGGTGAGGCTATAAAGAATGCCCTATTTGTAGCCTGATACAAATAAATGTTATAGCTGTAAACTTGTGTATCAGAGAAATAGAAAAAATACATATTAGAGATGATTTAAAAAAAAAAAAAAAAAATCTATTGATCTACACAGAGCAGACAAAAATGGCGGAGATAATAATAGACAATAAACTTCTTATATTTAATATGCGGATTATACATCATGTTTCTCTGTAACCCCACAAATATAAATTAAGTTGTTTGTGCTCCACAAATTATGAGGGGCCGGTCTTTTTCCACGTCTGTGTTTGTGTTTCTTCTTCTACAAGCAAGCTAAATAATATTTTTTATACATTTATACATATATGGCATATGCTGATGATGAACTTCTGTATTCTGGTGCACCTCTAAAAGGGCCAAAGTTTAAATGTCCTGCAGCATAACCTGACTGGAATAGCTCTGGAACATATGTTCAAGATTTGTAATGAACATGTCTCTGGGTTAGTGCCAGAAAGTGTGTACCTGTTTAACAAAGCTTATGGAGAGTATGGTCACCTCATAATGCTCCTCATGTTGTATATACCTGGAGACAAAGGTCCAACACAATGTGAAAGCATGCCAGTTTGTATTTGATGCAGATACAAATCCACAGACTAGAGAAGAGGTCCAAGGTGTTAGCACTAATATGTAGCTCAGACTCCGTTGCCCGGACATTAATTCAGAACACTGAACAGTTCAAAACAACTCTTGAAGCCGTTTTGGGTCGTAAAACTCATTTCTGATCGAAAGAGTAGTTTTCAGTTCAAAACAACTCTTGAACCCGTTTATTGCTGTAAGAAGTGAAAAGAGCTCAAAACTATGCCCAAACCGCTTCTCTCGGTTTATAACCGTCTGAAAACAGACTTTACTACATTCAACACACAAATTAACCAAAACACGTAAAAAATGTTTTTACAAGATGTTAGTGCATTTTACACGGTTAAAATGTATTTTGGGTCGTAGAAACGAATTTCTGATCGAAAGAGTAGTTTTCAGTTCAAAACAACTCTTGAAGCCATTTATCGCTGTAAGAAGTGAGAGAAGCTCAAAACTATGCCCAAACCGCTTCTCTCGGTTTTTAACCGTCTGAAAACAGACTTTACTACATTCAACACACAAATTAACCCAAACACGTAAAAAATGTTTTTTACAAGATGTTATTGCATTTTACACGGTTAAAATGTATTTTGGGTCGTAGAAACTAATTTCTGATCGAAAGAGTAGTTTTCAGTTCAAAACAACTCTTGAAGCCGTTTATCGCTGTAAGAAGTGAGAGAAGCTCAAAACTATGCCCAAACCGCTTCTCTCGGTTTATAACCGTCTGAAAATAGACTTTACTACATTCAACACAGAAATGAACTAAAACACGTAAAAATGTTTTTTTACAAGATGTTAGTGTATTTCACACGGTTAAAATGTGTTTTGGGTCGTAAAACTCATTTCTGATCGAAAGAGTAGTTTTCAGTTCAAAACAACTCTTGAACCCGTTTATTGCTGTAAGAAGTGAAAAGAGCTCAAAACTATGCCCAAAAACGCTTCTCTCGGCTTATACCGTCTGAAAACAGACTTTACTACGTTCAACACAAAAATGAACCAAAACACGTAAAAAATGTTTTTTACAAGATGTTAGTGCATTTTACACGGTTAAAATGTATTTTGGGTCGTAGAAACTAATTTCTGATCGAAAGAGTAGTTTTCAGTTCAAAACAACTCTTGAAGCCGTTTATCGCTGTAAGAAGTGAGAGAAGCTCAAAACTATGCCCAAACCGCTTCTCTCGGTTTATAACCGTCTGAAAACAGACTTTACTACATTCAACACAGAAATGAACCAAAACACGTAAAAAATGTTTTTTACAAGATGTTATTGCATTTTACACGGTTAAAATGTATTTTGGGTCGTAGAAACTAATTTCTGATCGAAAGAGTAGTTTTCAGTTCAAAACAACTCTTGAAGCCGTTTATCGCTGTAAGAAGTGAAAAGAGCTCAAAACTATGCCCAAAAACGCTTCTCTCGGCTTATACCGTCTGAAAACAGACTTTACTACGTTCAACACAGAACTGAACCAAAACACGTAAAAAATGTTTTTTACAAGATGTTATTGTATTTCACACGGTTAAAATGTGTTTTGGGTCGTAGAAACTAATTTCTGATCGAAAGAGTAGTTTTCAGTTCAAAACAACTCTTGAAGCCGTTTATGGCTGTAAGAAGTGAGAGAAGCTCAAAACTATGCCCAAACCGCTTCTCTCGGTTTATAACCGTCTGAAAATAGACTTTACTACATTCAACACAGAAATGAACCAAAACACGTAAAAAATGTTTTTTACAAGATGTTATTGCATTTTACATGGTTAAAATGTATTTTGGGTCGTAGAAACTAATTTCTGATCGAAAGAGTAGTTTTCAGTTCAAAACAACTCTTGAAGCCGTTTATCGCTGTAAGAAGTGAGAGAAGCTCAAAACTATGCCCAAACCGCTTCTCTCGGTTTATAACCGTCTGAAAACAGACTTTACTACATTCAACACAGAAATGAACCAAAACACGTAAAAAATGTTTTTTACAAGATGTTATTGCATTTTACACGGTTAAAATGTATTTTGGGTCGTAGAAACTAATTTCTGATCGAAAGAGTAGTTTTCAGTTCAAAACAACTCTTGAAGCCGTTTATCGCTGTAAGAAGTGAGAGAAGCTCAAAACCATGCCCAAAACGCCTCTCTCGGTTTATACCGTCTGAAAACAGACTTTACTACATTCAACACACAAATTAACCCAAACACGTAAAAAATGTTTTTTTTACAAGATGTTAGTGCATTTTACACGGTTAAAATGTATTTTGGGTCGTAGAAACGAATTTCTGATCGAAAGAGTAGTTTTCAGTTCAAAACAACTCTTGAACCCGTTTATTGCTGTAAGAAGTGAAAAGAGCTCAAAACTATGCCCAAAAACGCTTCTCTCGGCTTATACCGTCTGAAAACAGACTTTACTACGTTCAACACAAAAATGAATCAAAACACGTAAAAAATGTTTTTTACAAGATGTTATTGTATTTCACACGGTTAAAATGTGTTTTGGGTCGTAGAAACTAATTTCTGATCGAAAGAGTAGTTTTCAGTTCAAAACAACTCTTGAAGCCGTTTATGGCTGTAAGAAGTGAGAGAAGCTCAAAACTATGCCCAAACCGCTTCTCTCGGTTTATAACCGTCTGAAAACAGACTTTACTACATTCAACACAGAAATGAACCAAAACACGTAAAAAATGTTTTTTACAAGATGTTATTGCATTTTACACGGTTAAAATGTATTTTGGGTCGTAGAAACTAATTTCTGATCGAAAGAGTAGTTTTCAGTTCAAAACAACTCTTGAAGCCGTTTATCGCTGTAAGAAGTGAGAGAAGCTCAAAACCATGCCCAAAACGCCTCTCTCGGTTTATACCGTCTGAAAACAGACTTTACTACATTCAACACACAAATTAACCCAAACACGTAAAAAATGTTTTTTTTACAAGATGTTAGTGCATTTTACACGGTTAAAATGTATTTTGGGTCGTAGAAACGAATTTCTGATCGAAAGAGTAGTTTTCAGTTCAAAACAACTCTTGAACCCGTTTATTGCTGTAAGAAGTGAAAAGAGCTCAAAACTATGCCCAAAAACGCTTCTCTCGGCTTATACCGTCTGAAAACAGACTTTACTACGTTCAACACAAAAATGAACCAAAACACGTAAAAAATGTTTTTTACAAGATGTTAGTGCATTTTACACGGTTAAAATGTATTTTGGGTCGTAGAAACTAATTTCTGATCGAAAGAGTAGTTTTCAGTTCAAAACAACTCTTGAAGCCGTTTATGGCTGTAAGAAGTGAGAGAAGCTCAAAACTATGCCCAAACCGCTTCTCTCGGTTTATAACCGTCTGAAAATAGACTTTACTACATTCAACACACAAATTAACCAAAACACGTAAAAAATGTTTTTTACAAGATGTTATTGCATTTTACACGGTTAAAATGTATTTTGGGTCGTAGAAACTAATTTCTGATCGAAAGAGTAGTTTTCAGTTCAAAACAACTCTTGAAGCCGTTTATCGCTGTAAGAAATGAGAGAAGCTCAAAACTATGCCCAAACCGCTTTTCACGGTTTATAACCGTCTGAAAACAGACTTTACTACGTTCACAACAGAAATGAACCAAAACACGTAAAAAATGTTTTTTACAAGATGTTATTGTATTTCACACGGTTAAAATGTGTTTTGGGTCGTAAAACTCATTTCTGATCGAAAGAGTAGTTTTCAGTTCAAAACAACTCTTGAACCCGTTTATTGCTGTAAGAAGTGAAAAGAGCTCAAAACTATGCCCAAAAACGCTTCTCTCGGCTTATACCGTCTGAAAACAGACTTTACTACGTTCAACACAGAACTGAACCAAAACACGTAAAAAATGTTTTTTACAAGATGTTATTGCATTTTACACGGTTAAAATGTATTTTGGGTCGTAGAAACTAATTTCTGATCGAAAGAGTAGTTTTCAGTTCAAAACAACTCTTGAAGCCGTTTATCGCTGTAAGAAGTGAGAGAAGCTCAAAACTATGCCCAAACCGCTTCTCTCGGTTTATAACCGTCTGAAAATAGACTTTACTACATTCAACACAGAAATGAACCAAAACACGTAAAAAATGTTTTTTACAAGATGTTATTGCATTTTACATGGTTAAAATGTATTTTGGGTCGTAGAAACTAATTTCTGATCGAAAGAGTAGTTTTCAGTTCAAAACAACTCTTGAAGCCGTTTATCGCTGTAAGAAGTGAGAGAAGCTCAAAACTATGCCCAAACCGCTTCTCTCGGTTTATAACCGTCTGAAAACAGACTTTACTACATTCAACACAGAAATGAACCAAAACACGTAAAAAATGTTTTTTACAAGATGTTATTGCATTTTACACGGTTAAAATGTATTTTGGGTCGTAGAAACTAATTTCTGATCGAAAGAGTAGTTTTCAGTTCAAAACAACTCTTGAAGCCGTTTATCGCTGTAAGAAGTGAGAGAAGCTCAAAACCATGCCCAAAACGCCTCTCTCGGTTTATACCGTCTGAAAACAGACTTTACTACATTCAACACACAAATTAACCCAAACACGTAAAAAATGTTTTTTTTACAAGATGTTAGTGCATCTTACACGGTTAAAATGTATTTTGGGTCGTAGAAACGAATTTCTGATCGAAAGAGTAGTTTTCAGTTCAAAACAACTCTTGAACCCGTTTATTGCTGTAAGAAGTGAAAAGAGCTCAAAACTATGCCCAAAAACGCTTCTCTCGGCTTATACCGTCTGAAAACAGACTTTACTACGTTCAACACAAAAATGAACCAAAACACGTAAAAAATGTTTTTTACAAGATGTTAGTGCATTTTACACGGTTAAAATGTATTTTGGGTCGTAGAAACTAATTTCTGATCGAAAGAGTAGTTTTCAGTTCAAAACAACTCTTGAAGCCGTTTATCGCTGTAAGAAGTGAGAGAAGCTCAAAACTATGCCCAAACCGCTTCTCTCGGTTTATAACCGTCTGAAAACAGACTTTACTACATTCAACACAGAAATGAACCAAAACACGTAAAAAATGTTTTTTACAAGATGTTATTGCATTTTACACGGTTAAAATGTATTTTGGGTCGTAGAAACTAATTTCTGATCGAAAGAGTAGTTTTCAGTTCAAAACAACTCTTGAAGCCGTTTATCGCTGTAAGAAGTGAGAGAAGCTCAAAACCATGCCCAAAACGCCTCTCTCGGTTTATACCGTCTGAAAACAGACTTTACTACATTCAACACAGAAATGAACCAAAACACGTAAAAAATGTTTTTTACAAGATGTTATTGCATTTTACACGGTTAAAATGTATTTTGGGTCGTAGAAACTAATTTCTGATCGAAAGAGTAGTTTTCAGTTCAAAACAACTCTTGAAGCCGTTTATCGCTGTAAGAAGTGAGAGAAGCTCAAAACCATGCCCAAAACGCCTCTCTCGGTTTATACCGTCTGAAAACAGACTTTACTACGTTCAACACACAAATTAACCCAAACACGTAAAAAATGTTTTTTTTACAAGATGTTAGTGCATCTTACACGGTTAAAATGTATTTTGGGTCGTAGAAACGAATTTCTGATCGAAAGAGTAGTTTTCAGTTCAAAACAACTCTTGAACCCGTTTATTGCTGTAAGAAGTGAAAAGAGCTCAAAACTATGCCCAAAAACGCTTCTCTCGGCTTATACCGTCTGAAAACAGACTTTACTACGTTCAACACAAAAATGAACCAAAACACGTAAAAAATGTTTTTTACAAGATGTTAGTGCATTTTACACGGTTAAAATGTATTTTGGGTCGTAGAAACTAATTTCTGATCGAAAGAGTAGTTTTCAGTTCAAAACAACTCTTGAAGCCGTTTATGGCTGTAAGAAGTGAGAGAAGCTCAAAACTATGCCCAAACCGCTTCTCTCGGTTTATAACCGTCTGAAAATAGACTTTACTACATTCAACACACAAATGAACCAAAACACGTAAAAAATGTTTTTTACAAGATGTTATTGCATTTTACACGGTTAAAATGTATTTTGGGTCGTAGAAACTAATTTCTGATCGAAAGAGTAGTTTTCAGTTCAAAACAACTCTTGAAGCCGTTTATCGCTGTAAGAAGTGAGAGAAGCTCAAAACTATGCCCAAACCGCTTTTCACGGTTTATGACCGTCTGAAAACAGACTTTACTACGTTCACAACAGAAATGAACCAAAACACGTAAAAAATGTTTTTTACAAGATGTTATTGTATTTCACACGGTTAAAATGTGTTTTGGGTCGTAAAACTCATTTCTGATCGAAAGAGTAGTTTTCAGTTCAAAACAACTCTTGAAGCCGTTTATCGCTGTAAGAAGTGAGAGAAGCTCAAAACTATGCCCAAACCGCTTTTCACGGTTTATAACCGTCTGAAAACAGACTTTACTACGTTCACAACAGAAATGAACCAAAACACGTAAAAAAATGTTTTTTACAAGATGTTATTGTATTTCACACGGTTAAAATGTGTTTTGGGTCGTAGAAACTAATTTCTGATCGAAAGAGTAGTTTTCAGTTCAAAACAACTCTTGAAGCCGTTTATCGCTGTAAGAAGTGAGAGAAGCTCAAAACTATGCCCAAACCGCTTCTCTCGGTTTATAACCGTCTGAAAATAGACTTTACTACATTCAACACACAAATGAACCAAAACACGTAAAAAATGTTTTTTACAAGATGTTATTGCATTTTACACGGTTAAAATGTATTGTGGGTCGTAGAAACTAATTTCTGATCGAAAGAGTAGTTTTCAGTTCAAAACAACTCTTGAAGCCGTTTATCGCTGTAAGAAGTGAGAGAAGCTCAAAACCATGCCCAAAACGCCTCTCTCGGTTTATACCGTCTGAAAACAGACTTTACTACATTCAACACACAAATTAACCCAAACACGTAAAAAATGTTTTTTACAAGATGTTAGTGCATTTTACACGGTTAAAATGTATTTTGGGTCGTAAAACTCATTTCTGATCGAAAGAGTAGTTTTCAGTTCAAAACAACTCTTGAACCCGTTTATTGCTGTAAGAAGTGAAAAGAGCTCAAAACTATGCCCAAAAACGCTTCTCTCGGCTTATACCGTCTGAAAACAGACTTTACTACGTTCAACACAGAACTGAACGAAAACACGTAAAAAATGTTTTTTACAAGATGTTATTGCATTTTACACGGTTAAAATGTATTTTGGGTCGTAGAAACTAATTTCTGATCGAAAGAGTAGTTTTCAGTTCAAAACAACTCTTGAAGCCGTTTATCGCTGTAAGAAGTGACAGAAGCTCAAAACTATGCCCAAACCGCTTTTCACGGTTTATAACCGTCTGAAAACAGACTTTACTACGTTCACAACAGAAATGAACCAAAACACGTAAAAAATGTTTTTTTACAAGATGTTATTGTATTTCACACGGTTAAAATGTGTTTTGGGTCGTAAAACTCATTTCTGATCGAAAGAGTAGTTTTCAGTTCAAAACAACTCTTGAACCCGTTTATTGCTGTAAGAAGTGAAAAGAGCTCAAAACTATGCCCAAAAACGCTTCTCTCGGCTTATACCGTCTGAAAACAGACTTTACTACGTTCAACACAAAAATGAATCAAAACACGTAAAAAATGTTTTTTACAAGATGTTATTGTATTTCACACGGTTAAAATGTGTTTTGGGTCGTAGAAACTAATTTCTGATCGAAAGAGTAGTTTTCAGTTCAAAACAACTCTTGAAGCCGTTTATGGCTGTAAGAAGTGAGAGAAGCTCAAAACTATGCCCAAACCGCTTCTCTCGGTTTATAACCGTCTGAAAACAGACTTTACTACATTCAACACAGAAATGAACCAAAACACGTAAAAAATGTTTTTTACAAGATGTTATTGCATTTTACACGGTTAAAATGTATTTTGGGTCGTAGAAACTAATTTCTGATCGAAAGAGTAGTTTTCAGTTCAAAACAACTCTTGAAGCCGTTTATCGCTGTAAGAAGTGAGAGAAGCTCAAAACCATGCCCAAAACGCCTCTCTCGGTTTATACCGTCTGAAAACAGACTTTACTACATTCAACACACAAATTAACCCAAACACGTAAAAAATGTTTTTTTTACAAGATGTTAGTGCATTTTACACGGTTAAAATGTATTTTGGGTCGTAGAAACGAATTTCTGATCGAAAGAGTAGTTTTCAGTTCAAAACAACTCTTGAACCCGTTTATTGCTGTAAGAAGTGAAAAGAGCTCAAAACTATGCCCAAAAACGCTTCTCTCGGCTTATACCGTCTGAAAACAGACTTTACTACGTTCAACACAAAAATGAATCAAAACACGTAAAAAATGTTTTTTACAAGATGTTATTGTATTTCACACGGTTAAAATGTGTTTTGGGTCGTAGAAACTAATTTCTGATCGAAAGAGTAGTTTTCAGTTCAAAACAACTCTTGAAGCCGTTTATGGCTGTAAGAAGTGAGAGAAGCTCAAAACTATGCCCAAACCGCTTCTCTCGGTTTATAACCGTCTGAAAACAGACTTTACTACATTCAACACAGAAATGAACCAAAACACGTAAAAAATGTTTTTTACAAGATGTTATTGCATTTTACACGGTTAAAATGTATTTTGGGTCGTAGAAACTAATTTCTGATCGAAAGAGTAGTTTTCAGTTCAAAACAACTCTTGAAGCCGTTTATCGCTGTAAGAAGTGAGAGAAGCTCAAAACCATGCCCAAAACGCCTCTCTCGGTTTATACCGTCTGAAAACAGACTTTACTACATTCAACACACAAATTAACCCAAACACGTAAAAAATGTTTTTTTTACAAGATGTTAGTGCATTTTACACGGTTAAAATGTATTTTGGGTCGTAGAAACGAATTTCTGATCGAAAGAGTAGTTTTCAGTTCAAAACAACTCTTGAACCCGTTTATTGCTGTAAGAAGTGAAAAGAGCTCAAAACTATGCCCAAAAACGCTTCTCTCGGCTTATACCGTCTGAAAACAGACTTTACTACGTTCAACACAAAAATGAACCAAAACACGTAAAAAATGTTTTTTACAAGATGTTAGTGCATTTTACACGGTTAAAATGTATTTTGGGTCGTAGAAACTAATTTCTGATCGAAAGAGTAGTTTTCAGTTCAAAACAACTCTTGAAGCCGTTTATGGCTGTAAGAAGTGAGAGAAGCTCAAAACTATGCCCAAACCGCTTCTATCGGTTTATAACCGTCTGAAAATAGACTTTACTACATTCAACACACAAATTAACCAAAACACGTAAAAAATGTTTTTTACAAGATGTTATTGCATTTTACACGGTTAAAATGTATTTTGGGTCGTAGAAACTAATTTCTGATCGAAAGAGTAGTTTTCAGTTCAAAACAACTCTTGAAGCCGTTTATCGCTGTAAGAAATGAGAGAAGCTCAAAACTATGCCCAAACCGCTTTTCACGGTTTATAACCGTCTGAAAACAGACTTTACTACGTTCACAACAGAAATGAACCAAAACACGTAAAAAATGTTTTTTACAAGATGTTATTGTATTTCACACGGTTAAAATGTGTTTTGGGTCGTAAAACTCATTTCTGATCGAAAGAGTAGTTTTCAGTTCAAAACAACTCTTGAACCCGTTTATTGCTGTAAGAAGTGAAAAGAGCTCAAAACTATGCCCAAAAACGCTTCTCTCGGCTTATACCGTCTGAAAACAGACTTTACTACGTTCAACACAGAACTGAACCAAAACACGTAAAAAATGTTTTTTACAAGATGTTATTGCATTTTACACGGTTAAAATGTATTTTGGGTCGTAGAAACTAATTTCTGATCGAAAGAGTAGTTTTCAGTTCAAAACAACTCTTGAAGCCGTTTATCGCTGTAAGAAGTGAGAGAAGCTCAAAACTATGCCCAAACCGCTTTTCACGGTTTATAACCGTCTGAAAACAGACTTTACTACGTTCACAACAGAAATGAACCAAAACACGTAAAAAATGTTTTTTACAAGATGTTATTGTATTTCACACGGTTAAAATGTGTTTTGGGTCGTAGAAACTAATTTCTGATCGAAAGAGTAGTTTTCAGTTCAAAACAACTCTTGAAGCCGTTTATCGCTGTAAGAAGTGAGAGAAGCTCAAAACTATGCCCAAACCGCTTTTCACGGTTTACAACCGTCTGAAAATAGACTTTACTACATTCAACACACAAATTAACCCAAACACGTAAAAAATGTGTTGAGAATGTGAGAGAAGCTCAAAACTATGCCCAAACCGCTTTTCACGGTTTATAACCGTCTGAAAACAGACTTTACTACGTTCACAACAGAAATGAACCAAAACACGTAAAAAATGTTTTTTACAAGATGTTATTGTATTTCACACGGTTAAAATGTGTTTTGGGTCGTAGAAACTAATTTCTGATCGAAAGAGTAGTTTTCAGTTCAAAACAACTCTTGAAGCCGTTTATCGCTGTAAGAAGTGAGAGAAGCTCAAAACTATGCCCAAACCGCTTTTCACGGTTTACAACCGTCTGAAAACAGACTTTACTACGTTCACAACAGAAATGAACCCTAACACTTAAGAAATTTATTTTACAAGATGTTAGTGCATTTTACACGGTTAAAATGTGTTTTGGGTCGTAAAACTCATATCTGATCGAAAGAGTAGTTATCAGTTCAAAACAACTCTTGAAGCCGTTTATCGCTGTAACGAGTGAGAGCGGAGCTCAAAACCATTCCCAAAACGCCTCTCTCGGTTTATACCGTCTGAAAACAGACTTTACTACGTTCAACACAGAAATGAACCAAAACACGTAAAAAATGTTTTTTTACAGGATGTTAGTGTCACACGGTTAAAATGTGTTTTGGGTCGTAAAACTCATTTCTGATCGAAAGAGTAGTTTTCTAAACAGACTTAAAATGTTAAAATGTGTTTTGGGTCGTAAAACTCATATCTGATCGAAAGAGTAGTTATCAGTTCAAAACAACTCTTGAAGCCGTTTATCGCTGTAACGAGTGAGAGCGGAGCTCAAAAACCATTCCCAAAACGCCTCTCTCGGTTTATACCGTCTGAAAACAGACTTTACTACATTCAACACAGAAATGAACCAAAACACGTAAAAAATGTTTTTTTACAGGATCGAAAGAGTAGTTTTCAGTTCAAAACAACTCTTGAAGCCGTTTATTGCTGTAAGGAGATAGATACATAGATTCTTTATTGATCCCCGAGGGGAAATTCCAGACATCCAGCAGCAGGTATAATATACAAAGTTACAAATTGAATACACTAAAGTTACTAAATAAAATATATAAAAGATAAAGATACATATAATACAATCAAATAAAAAAATAGAATGTACAATGTAAAAATACAGTCTTTAGTGTGTGTAATGTAGAATGGAGGTAGTGCAGTTGAACAGTGAACACCAGTTGATGTGCATAAAGTGAGGATAACTGATGTCAGCCATACAGAAAGTGCAAATAAACAGTTATATAATGATTTAAATTCAGCAGTGCAAAAGATACATAAACAGTAGATGGATGAACTAGTGAATGGTCTACTAGTGCAAAATAGGGTAGAACTATAAAAATAGTGTTATAGCTGAGGGTGTGTCCATGGCGTGGACAGAGTTGCCAGGGTGAAAAAGTGTCACAGAGTCTTTAGTTTGCTGTGCTGAGATGAGTTGAAAAGTCTTATGGCCTGAGGGACAAAAGAGGGACAAAAGACTTTCGGAGTCTGTCTGTGGAGCAGGACTGCGACAGCAGTCTGCCACTGAATGAGCTCCTCTGCCTGGTGATGGTGCTGTGCAGAGGGTGGTGAACATTTTCCATGATGTTCAGCAGCTTGCTGAGGGCTCTCCTCTCTGCCAGTGGTGTTAAGGACTCCAGCTCTAAACCCAGCACAGAACCAGCTTTCCTCACCAGCCTGTCCAGTCGTCCAGCGTCCCTCTTGCTGATGCTGCCTCCCCAACACACTACAGCGTAAAAGAAGACGCTGGCTACCACAGACTGGTAGAACATCAGCAGGAGTTTCTGACAGACGTTGAAAGACCTGAGCCTTCTGAGGAAGTACAGTCTGCTCTGTGCCTTCCTGTAGAGGGAGTCAGTGCTCACTGACCAGTCCCGCCTATCGTCCAGGTGCACACTAAGGTATCTGTAGGACTTGACCACCTCCACATCGACCCCCTCGATGGAGATTGGCTGCTGAGCAGAGGGCCTGGACCTCCTGAAGTCTATGCACATCTCCTTGGTTTTGGAGATGTTCAGCTGCAGATGGTTCATCTTGCACCACGCCACAAATTCCTCAACCAGGTTTCTGTACTCCCTCTCATCACCATTACGCACACACCCTACGATTGCAGTGTCGCCAGAGAACTTCTGCATGTAGCATGACTCCGAGTGATATTTGAAGTCTGATGTGTACAGGACTGGAGAGAGAACAGTCCCCTGTGGTGCTGATCTCTGTATCAGAGTAGCAGTCCCTGATCCTGACATGTTGTGGTCTCCCAGTCAGGTAGTCAGTGATCCAGGTAACCAGGTGCATATCCACCTCCATCTTCATCAGCTTGTCTCTCAGCAGTAGGGGCTGGATGGTGTTGAAGGCACTGGAGAAGTCAAAGTACATGAACCTCACAGCACCTCCACCCTTGTCTAGAGTGAGCTCTGTGCAGAAGATGGCATCTTCCACTCCCACCTTTTCACGGTACGCGAACTGCAGTGGGTCCTCAGCATGTTGGACCTGAGGGCTGAGGTGGTCCAGCAGCAGTCGCTCCATGGTCTTCATCACGTGAGATGTCAAAGCAACCGGCCTGTAGTCATTCAGCTCCTTTGGGTGTGCCTTTTTCGGAACTGGAACAAGCATTCTGTGGGACACTCTGTCCGGGCCAGCTGCCTTCCTGGGGTGAAGTCTCCTCAGCTGTCTCCTGACTTGGTCTGCAGTAAAGTTTGGTGGACTGGTGGTTGCTCTGTCCACACCCCCATCTACTGGATTGCCGTTGTTGTTCTTGCACTCAGTGATGGTTTTCATAGCACCCCAGACCTCCTTCATGTTGTTATCTTGCAGCTTTCTTTCCACCTTTTTCCTGTAAGACTCCTTGGCCTCTTTAAGATGTTCCTTGAGTTCCCTCTGTACACGCTTTAGCTCTACCAGATTTCCATCTTTGAACGCCCTCTTCTTTTGGTTGAGGAGGTCCTTGACAGTGCTGGTAATCCAGGGTTTGTTGTTTGGAAAGCAGCGTACAGTCTTTGTGGGAACAGCAACATCCATACAGAAATTCAAGTAGTCTGTAACACAGTGTCACCCCCTCAATGTCCTCTCCATGTGGGTGCAGCAGCACGCTCCACTCAGTGGTGTCATAGGAGTGAGAGGAGCTCAAAACTTTGCCCAAAACGCTTCTCTTGGCTCATAACCTTCTGAAAACAGACTTTACTACATTCAACACAGAAATTAACCAAAACACGTAAAATATGTTTTTTACAAGATGTTAGTGCATTTTACACGGTTAAAATGTGTTTTGGGTCGTAAAAACTCATTTCTGTTCGAAAGAGTAGTTTTCAGTTCAAAACAACATTTGAAGCAGTTTATCGGAGTGAGAGAGGAGCTCAAAACTATGCGCCGGAATCCTCTGAACACATACTTTACTACATTCAACACAAAAATTATCCCAAAATACTTAAGAAATGTTGAAAACAATATGTTAGTTGCTTTTTCCACAGTCATAATATTTTTAGGCCTTGAAAAGACATTTCACATCAAATCAAATTTATTTACAAAGCTCCTTTAATTTATCCACATTTATAGCAATATGAGCAATGAAAGCAGTTAGAGTTCACGTAAACTTCGATGTTTTCAGTAGTGGAGAGTGAACAGCTAGAGCAAGGAAGGTTAATAAACTGGATGATGGGCAGTTAAACTGTTGTGGATGATGGGAAAGGCTGACTTCCAGAAACTTCTATTAATCTTCTATCAATATTTTGGTCCAACATCCATCGGTATCGGGGGTCAGACAGGTGGGCAGTCAGTAACTCTGAGGAAAGCAGAGAGATGGAATTAGTTTTGACTGGATTCATGCAAAACAGAGAATATAAAACATTATCAGAGTGTGGCTAGTGACTTCGGCAGATCTGATTAAAACAGCCTAACTAAAGGCAGAGAGCCAGAAAGTAACATAAACACTGAGACATCCTGAAACACTGGCATCCACCACCTCCACAAATCTGAGTGGGAGAACAACAGCACCAGTTTACTACAATTCCCTATGTCCATGAACCCCTGGATCTGCAGCCTTATCTAATGGGAAAAACATTAATTACCAAAAGCTAAACTAAGCAAGTACGTTTTTAGTCTAGACTTGAGACAGAGTCTCAGTCTGAGTCCCGAACGTATTTGGGAATGTTATTCCAGTGTTGGGGTGCTTTGTAAGAGAAAGCGTTTCCACCTGTAGAGCTCTGAATTCTGAATTCTAAGCAATTATAGCCAACAGTGTAAAAACAACATGAAATGTGTTTTTATCAGTTCTCAAAACTCCTGCCTGGATATCCATCTTTATAATCTTTATAAATAGCACCCTGCATGTAGTCAGCCTGTATGCTGTGCTTTTAAAAATAAGTTGATATGAGATTTTATATTTGGATAAATAAACTTTTAATATATTTAACTGCTTTTTTTTTGTTATCAGTATTTATTTTATTTTTTTTCGCCAAAGGTACACAGAGCCCAATGTGGCAGTGTGATGTTTTGGCCTGTGCTCTGCTGGTAAAACTTGGGTCCAGCCATTCACATAAATGTTACTTCGACACATACCAGGCTGCAAAAATGTTTTTCTCAAAGTATAACATACTTTATATATATTTATGTATTATATAAAATATAGCATACTGCCTCTGCCCTTACTATTTCAACTGGTGCTGATGCAGCTGACTGAATGTCACTGGATGATGGTCGGTGAGAGAGGAGGTAGCCTTATTGCTGACACAATCCCCTTCAGCTTTTCACAATAGCTGGTAACTCGTACAAAGAAAAGAAACTTGGTTTGGCAAGTTATTGAAATCATTTTCAGTTGCAGCAGAATCACAAAATTGTTGAAGAACAAGTGAATTCTACTCAGCATGTCCTCTTTTTATACATTTATAAGACATTAACTAATCCAATTACTGTATTAATTAAATGTTGCACTTTTTATTTTAATCTGTTGACTGTTAGCTACAGCAATTCTAATAATCTTTAGGAAATCATTGAACTTTTTATATTTAATACATTATTTTTTTTTAATGAGAATGAGCAAAACAGTGATCGATCAGAAAGCTGATGATGTATTGTGGAAAACAGTTTGCCATTAAACATTGTGACACATTTGCCTTGAGAGGAGGAACTTTCATTGCTGACACAACCTCCTTCAGTTTTTTTCACAATATCTGATAATTCTAAGAAAGAAAATGAAGCATACAATTACAGAATTTGTGTGATGTCTCACAACTATTGCCCTGCAGAGATAAAGACTGCAGAGAAGATCATCAGAACTCCACTGCCCTCTCTGCAGAGCATCTACCACCAGAGAGTCCTCAGGAGAGCTGCCTCCATCCTCAAAGACTCTACCCACCCCCAGCATGGACTGTTCACTCTTATGTCTTCCGGCCGGAGGTACAGAAGTGTGAAATGCAAAACCACCAGGCTAAAGAACTTCTTCTTACCCAATGCTACCAGACTCTTGACTACCTCAGAAATAACCATGCACCTTACTCACATGTCAAGGACATTTCTCAAAGGCACATGCTCACTTTACTGCAAAAAAATGTATAATTGCACTACTGAACGTTTTGCACTTTTTTCATATTCCACTGCTGTAGATGTACTTACTTGTAAATAATATCAATAACACATTACTATTTTCATGTATATATTTCCATCCTGGATGTAAATTTAACTCACCAATTTAATATTTATATTTATTTAGTTTATTATTTTTTATTGTATATTTTCTACTTTTATCTTTATGCGGCATACTTGGCGAGGAGCAAAGAAAGAATTTCATTGTACGAGGAAACTTGTGTCTTACTGTGCAAATGAACATAAACTCTTTGAATCTTGAACTTATTTTTTGTTGAGGAACAAATACTACATACTCTGGTATGTTACATACCTTTAAGTGCTGACACTATGTCCTCAATTAGCACAGATCTCTTTTTTTCGGAGGCTGCACAAAGCTCTCTTCACTTCAGCATCTATCAGACTCGACACAACAAACATTTTAATGTTACAATAAACATAGCAATGAACGATGTTCTAACATAATTGCCTTTGCAAGAGTGTGAGCAATCTACTACACCAAATTAAAAAGGTACACAGGAAATCATATTTTGCATTGTGTATAGGATAATAGCTCTTTTCCATTAACATGGGGAAGGAGCTTTGTTCGGGTTCACGCACAAAATGTTGAACTGTTCTGTGCATTTCCACCAACAAAAATAGGTTCTTAACCCATTGAGTTATTTTGCTTGAAAATGGTTAATATATATATATATATATATATATATATATATATATATATATATATATATATATATATATATATATATATGTACAGTATATTTTGAGAAAATATAAATCTATTCTGGAAGACCCTGAAGTAAAACTCAGAAAATGGAAAATAAACAAGTTTCAGTTATGCAGCTCTTTCTTTATCTGTTTCATACAAAAAACACATGGTAAATGTAGACACTCAAAATCACAGATGTGAAAAGAGTTCTGCTGATATCACAACCAATTCGATTTAATTTTTGTGCTGAGAATGGTCTACCATCCAAAAACATCTAGTCAAAATTGTTAATGTGGTCATACCTGATAACCTGATGAAGGTAATAATCATAACTTTGGAAACTTCCTAGAAAACTACAAAGGAAGCAACAAAATGCCATAAATCTAGAGTAATGCAGATGTTTGCAGTTTCATTTGATAGTTGTCAGGAAAACAAGTTTTTAAAAGATGGTTAACACAGTATTAAAGTATTTATTAATAACATATTGCATTTCCCATAAAACAGTTAAAAAAATGCTAAAGCTAATGTAGGTATAAGCTGTAAAAATAATAATAATAATAATTCACACTGCTTTGTTTACATTGTCCAGGCCTGCATCATAGGTGGAATTATTTCATTTATTAAATTTGACAAGGCAGGACACAACAGCATAAAAACTACTTTTAAGCAGTGAGACCTGAAATGTGTTAAATATTCAACAATCACTATCAAAACGGAAACAGTTAACTTTAGAGCGTTACCATGAAATAAGTCTAAAACAAAAACATAAAACTAAGTAAGTCACTTGAGAAACAATTTAAGAGCACGAGGAATAAAAGAGAGTTCATGTATTTTAGTTTTGCTCGCAGGTACTACAAGTGAGTAAGTAGATGTTGGGGCTGAAGGCAAAAAGTCATGTAGAGGAGATGATTTATCCTTAAAAATGTCAGTGAGGACGAGCAAGGTAGCCTTATCACGCCTTTAACTGAGTGGTGGAAGAAGTGATGATGATGGGATGCCGATGATCCTGCAGCATCGTTTTTGAACCCTTTCCAGCTCCTCTAAGAGTTTTTTTGTCAGTCCACCCCAAACTGGGCTAGCATACTCAACGATTGGGCGTATAAAAGTCAAGTATATCTGTTTTAGCACATCACAGGGAAGACCAGCTCTTTTGGCAACAGCGAGAAAGTGGATCCTGGGTCTTGTCTTTAAAATCAAATAGTTAATGTGAGCATCCCAGGATAGATCAGACGAGATCTAAACTCCGAGCAATTTGAAAGTGGTGACTCTACATTATATAATATAATATAGGATAATATAAAAAAACAAACATAATATAATAATAAATATCACCTGCCTTCATTATGTCTGTGAATCATACAAGTGTGTAAGAAATAGCTTTCTTGTACGCAATTCCTTCGGAGTCCAAGGCCTTGGGTTCAGGTCTTGAAATCACAATTTCGAGTGCCTGAAAAAAATATAGTTCTAAATAAATACTGATTTCCTTACATAAACTGACACAAACTACTTTTAATAAAAAAACAATCATGTTATCTTCTCGTTAATAATTTAGCTGTAGTAAAAAAATGGTAGGTATAATCTTGTTTCCCTTTTTGAAATTCTTCAATATTTTTGCACTACTTCAGCAAAACTGTACACAACAATAACTTTAAAATACTAATTACAAATACAACTGAACATATGATTAACCTTTCTTTTCCTTTTGTGGGGTGTTCTGATTTTATTCTTCATGTTCAAAAAGATCTGTTGAAAGATATTACATTTTATTACAATGTATTAATACATTATTTGGTTGATTTTTTTTTTTTTTTTTTTAATCTCAAAATTAATTCATGGAAATCACTGAAATATATTCTACCAACTCTTATCTTTCCAAATCTATATATGGTCTTGTAGATTTTTCTTGAAATTTACATTTATTCACTAGTTTACAATCTAAAATTGTTATATGGTGTGACATGAATTTTATTGTGTATTAAATTAAAAATGGGTATAATGTGATAATGTAAGTCAATTTATCCTGAATATGTATCATTATTATTATCCTCCATACACATAGGAAACCGTTTAATTGAATTCTTTTAATACACTTTTAATTATTTTGGGAATACCTTGTTATAAAAGTACCAAAATGTGTGTAACCTTTGCTGGCACTATTCCTCATATGTCACATTGAAGAGTTTATCATAACCGAAATCCTTTTTTTTAATTTATCTTTTTTATATTTTATCTTTTTATCTTAATGTCACACCATATGACGAATCACACCACACAACAATCTGTATGCAAAAATTTGTATTAGCTGCATTCAGCAAACAAATTTGTTTGGCAAGTGATTGAAATCATTTTAAGTTACAGCAGAATCACAAAATTGTTAAAGAACAAGTGAATTCTACTCAGCATAGTGAAGAATGTTTATAAGACATTACCTAATCCACTTACTGTATTCATTAAATGTTGCACTTTTTATTTTAATCTGTTGACTGTAAGCTACAGCAATTCTAATAATCTTTAGTAAATCATTGAACTTTTTTATATTTAATACATTATTTCTTCATAAAATGAGAATTAGCAAATCAGACAGCTGATGATGTATTGGTAAAAACAGTGTGCCAATAAACATTGTGACACACTTGGCTTCTACTAAAGAAACAAACAGAAGAACCATGTATTCATAATACATGCCTTTCCTGGTGTTTTGCTAAAGCTGGATGTTCAGGTGTGCTACAGTGAACTGCAGCTGGGTCAAACTTTTCCTTTTGCATTCAGGAGTAACTAAGTCTGAGTAAGTGAGTGAATCTGCATGAATGAGTGAGTGTTGCTGTATGAATATTATATTTGTGAAGAATGTACTATAAAAATGTGTTGAACTAATGAAGTATTTAAAACATTTAACTATTATCTATAACATGTGTATCTAATAGCATTATTTATGTATAATTTATAATGCAGTTCATATCATATAGTGTGACAAGAAAACCCTGTCACACCATATGACATTTCATGTACTTAGCATGACTTTAAGCAATGTGGCTTTATGCCAACTACAATATGACAATATAGTTTTAAAAGAAATATTGACTGAAAAGTAATTTAATTTGGGCATTTTTGTGTAAAATGTGTCACACCATATGAGGTGTTGTCATGGTGAGCACAGAATTGCAGACACGTGCAGATACTGATAAAACAATACGTTTATTATAAAAATAAACAGATGTAAGACGTGGTTGTTACAGAAAATGGGTAATCACCAGAAACCAGAGCAATGTAGACAAAACCATACCATAAACGAGAGACAGTCCAGAGTTCATACACGAGATATCCAATGTCAGAGGTAATCCAAGAGGCAGTAGTGAAAACACAATCCAGGTAATACACAAGCAATCCAATATCAGAGGCAAAGGCAATAATCGGCGTCGAGAAAACAAAAGCAAGGTCATACACAAGATAAACTGAGACAAGAGATAAAGTAACGCTTTGTAAAGAGGAGAACCTATAATACGCGGCCTGGGTGTTTGTGTGGAGTGCTCCAGTAATCAGTATTCGGGACTTCCTGGAGGAAGCAGGTGAGGTGTCACGTGACCAGGTGAGTGCGTGATGTCAGCGGGTGGTGCATTCTGGGTAGTGTAGTTGTTGACCTGAGAACCTCCGTTAGAGCTGAGTGTGGAAGGGACAGAGGAGCTAACAGCACCAGACGTGACAGTACCTCCCCCCAAGGGAGTCGGAACGGAGCCGGAACGGGGACGACCACGACGACGTCCACCCGACAGGCAGGGAGTACCGGCGGGAGGAACAGGCGTAGCCACAGAGGTGCCGGACAGGCGGGGTCTGCGAGACTGGGAACCCCGACGCACCGGAGCCGAAGAAGAGAGTGAGCGCTTGGGACGCCCACGGGGTCTAGGAGCAGGTTTTCCAGGGTGACGGGCATGAAATTCGGCCAGTAGAGCAGGATCCAGCACATCACCGGCGGCAACCCAGCAACGCTCCTCAGGGCCGTAACCCTCCCAGTCTATCAGGTACTTGAGCACACCGCCACGCCTGCGTGAATCCAGCACCTCTCGAACAGCATAGGTAGACGAATCCTCCCCCTCCACTGCCGCGGGCGGCACGTCATCAGGAACACCCTCGGCAAGCGGACCTGGGACAAGAGGCTTGAGCAGAGAGACATGAAACGAATTATGCACTCTGTACTGAGCAGGTAACTCAATCTTATAAGTCACCTCGTTAACCTGAGATAAAACCTTAAATGGGCCAATATACTTAGGCAGCAGTTTCCTACAGGCCCCCTCAAACCTCAAGTCCCGGGTCGACAACCACACCCTGTATCCGGGTTGGTATTGGGGGGTGGTACCACGGTGTCTGTCGGACTGCTCCTTATACTTGCGTAAAACCTCCGAAATTTGTTGATGCGTCTCCTCCCACACCTGCTCACTCCGCTTCATCCAGTCGTCAACAGCAGGTATCTCAGTGGACGACGCTGTCCATGGAGCCAACGGAGGCTGGTAACCCAGAATGCACTGAAAGGGAGTGAGACTAGATGTAGAGTTAATGAGGGAGTTTTGGGCTATTTCAGCCCAAATAAGATACTGTGACCAATCATTAGGGTGTTTAAAGCAGTACAATCTCAGAAATTTACCTAATTCTTGATTGACCCTTTTACATTGCCCATTGCTGGTGGGATGAAACCCAGAAGTAAGACTAACGTGTACACCTAAGTGTTCAAAGAATGATTTCCAAACTCGAGAAGTAAATTGTGGACCTCTATCTGATAGAATATCTTCAGGAACGCCAAAATGTCTGAAAATGTGTGTGTAGATAGCTTGAGCTGTCTGAAGAGCATTAGGTAGTGCAGGAAAAGGGATAAATTTAACCCCTCTAGAGAATCTGTCTACGACTGTCAGGATGGTAGTGTAACCTTCTGATTCGGGTAAATCTGTAACAAAATCTACAGCAATTTGTGACCAAGGTCGTTCAGGAACAGGCAGAGGACAAAGTTTACCGGCTGGAAGGGCTTTGGGTGTTTTGCATTGAGCGCAGACTGAACATGAAACTACGAAAGCTTGTATGTCAGCTCGCATGGTTTCCCACCAATAACGAGCTGAGATTAGTTGTAGTGTACGTGTAATGCCGGGATGACCAGAAGTAAGGGCAGCATGTGCCCAACCAATGAGTTGATCGCGAAATTGTTCGGGTACAAAAATCTTGTGAGGAGGACAGCCCTCCGGAGGTGGTGTATTAACCTGGCTCTGATGAATAAGATCATCAAGCTCCCACCTAATGGCAGCTACTTTAACTGTGGGTGGCAGAATGTATTCGGGTTCTGAAGCACGGCATGCGTCGTCTGGGGAACTAAAAACGCGAGATAAAGCATCCGCCTTAGTATTACGGTTACCAGGTCGAAACGAGATAGAGAAATCAAAACGTGAGAAGAATAATGACCAACGAGCTTGACGGGGGTTTAAGCGTTTAGCTGTACGGAGATATTCCAAATTTTTATGGTCTGTTAGTACAGTAAATGGATGTGCAGCACCTTCCAGCCAGTGACGCCATTCCTCAAGAGCAAGTTTGACAGCCAGTAATTCTCTATCCCCTATCCCATAGTTACGCTCAGCTGGTGACATTTTACGCGAGAAGAAGGCTATGGGATGGAGTTTAGGTGGTGAACCGCTGCGCTGGGAGAGAACTGCTCCCACGCCAGTATCTGAAGCATCGACCTCGACTACAAATGGTAGTTCAGGTTTGGGGTGCATGAGGATGGGGGCAGAAACAAAAGCAGTTTTTAGCTGGTGGAACGCTAAGTCAGCTTCAGGGGACCACTTAAGGACCTTGGTGGCGTTCATAGTGAGCGCAGTGAGCGGAGCAGCTATACTGCTGAAATTACGTATAAAACGTCTATAGAAATTCGCAAATCCTAAGAAACGTTGTAAGTCTTTAATAGATTGGGGAACGGGCCAGCTAGTAACGGCATCTACTTTGGAGTCATCCATAAGAACTCCCTGGGAGCTGATAACATAGCCGAGAAATGCGACTCTCTGAAGGTGGAACTCGCATTTCTCGGCTTTAGCATAGAGGTTGTTCTCCAATAGTCGTTGGAGAACCGAGCGAACATGTAGCACGTGAGACTTAAGGTCGGACGAATAAATTAATATGTCGTCTATAAATAGGGTAACATATTTGCCAATCATGTCACGAAAAAGGTCATTCATAAACGACTGAAACACAGCGGGGGCGTTAGCAAGACCATAACTCATCACTAAGTACTCATAGTGGCCATTGGTAGTAGTAAACGCAGTTTTCCCCCTCCCTAATGCGGATCAAATTGTAAGCACTACGTAAATCGAGCTTAGTGAAATAGGTTGCATTCCGCAACTGCTCAAGAGCGCATGGAATGAGGGGCTAACTGCTTAGTAATAGCGTTCAAACCTCGGTAATCTATACAGGGTCTCAGTCCCCCGTCCTTTTTCTTCACAAAGAAGAAACCCGAACCGACAGGAGACTTAGACGGGCGAATGAAACCCTGAGCTAAAGCCTCAGAGACGTAGTCTGCCATAGCCTTCTCCTCATCGAGAGTAAGGGGGTACACCCTAGCTTTGGGTAAAGTGGCACCCTCCACTAGATCGATAGCACAGTCACAGGGGCGATGAGGAGGCAACTTAGTAGCGTTATCTTTGCTAAATACTTCTAAAAAATCAGAATACTCAGTGGGAATAACAGGGGAATCAGAAACTTCAGGGCTCTCCACAGAAGTGGACTGAATAATAAGGCTGTCTAAAGCTAAACAGTTCTTATGACAGTGAGAAGACCAAACCGTGATATCCCCATCGCGCCAGGAGACGGTGGGATCATGGGTCTTGAGCCATGGCATGCCCAGGATCACAGGATGCTCGGTGCTGGGAAGCACGAAAAGTGGCAGTTCTTCAAAATGAAGAGCGCTGGCTTGTAGGGTGATGGGTAGCGTCTGAAGTGTGACCGGTTTGGAGCGCACAGTCTTCCCGTCCACAGCATGAATGGATAACGGACGCAGAAGTTCTCGGGTGGGTATGCCGTGCTCCTTCACCAGGTCCAGACTGATGAAGTTCCCTTCCGACCCGGAGTCTATAAGCGCTGGGACAGAGAGCATACCATCAGGCAACATAATATTAACAGGTAACGAGAAACATTGAGAACGAAATATTGTGTTTTGCTTACGTACCACGTTAGCACTCCACGCGCTGTCCCAGGGCTGGAGCTTTCACAGGTCGGGTCAGGAGACCACACTCAGCCTTGAAATGACCGGCCTCCCCACAATGAAGGCACAAATGAAGCTGGATCCGGCGCTGTCGCTCCTCTGGAGTTAGCCGGGTTTTCTGGATGTCCATGGGCTCTGGGGCCGACAGCGCAGCTTTCTCTGGTGTGGAGGTGCGGGGCAGAGTCACAGGAGTGTGCTGAGTGCGAGAGCTGGTCTTGGGGCGGTGCGAGAGAAGTTGATCCAAACGGATCGACAGTGAGATGAGCTGATCCAAAGTTAGCGAATCATCTCTGCAGGCTAACTGCCTCTGTATGTCTGGGTTGAGTCCGCATCTGAATACGTTAATCAAAGCTGCATTATTCCAACCACTACCAGCTGCACGAGTGCGGAACTCCAAAGCGTAGGAAGCCAACGGCTTCTGACCTTGCTTGAGAGCCAGCAAAAGTTCTCCATTAGACTGTCCATAATGAGAATGATCAAAAACCGAGCGAAAAATAGCCAAAAAATCAGTGTAGCTAGCCCCAGAAACTTCCTCCCAAATAGCTGTAGCCCACTCAAGTGCCTTACCAGAAAGCCGGGAGATAATAAAACCGAACTTAGCATTATCGTTTGTGGGCGGTGAATTACTAAAAAACACGGAGCATCGCAAAAGAAAACCGCTGCATTTTTCCGGATCCCCATCAAAAATCTCCGGTTTAGAGACAGAAAAACCAGGCACAGATGAAACAGCGTTGGGCAAACGGGGGGCAGCTAACGGGCTAGGGCTAGGGCTAGGCTCAGTTAAGCCTCTGAGGTGAGCTAGCAGCTCCGAAAGCTGTTGCTGCTGTGTAGCTTGTTGGCTGGCTAGCTCAGAAACAGCTTGGGTCACACCAACGAGCGTTTGCTGGTGCTGACCGAGTAGCCTCCCCTTATTGGCTAAACCAGATCTAATAGCCTCAGTATCTGCTTTCTGATGTTGTACGGCCGCGTATTCTGTCATGGTGAGCACAGAATTGCAGACACGTGCAGATACTGATACTGATGATACTGGTGTGGGTGTTTGTGTGGAGTGCTCTTATATAGTGCCAGTAATCAGTATTCGGGAGTTCCTGGAGGAAGCAGGTGAGGTGTCACGTGACCAGGTGAGTGCGTGATGTCAGCGGGTGGTGCATTCTGGGTAGTGTAGTTGTTGACCTGAGAACCTCCGTTAGAGCAGAGTGTGGAAGGGACAGAGGAGCTAACAGCACCAGACGTGACAGGTGTGCTAGATTTACTAGATTTTTCTGAAGGAATAAAGAGCGGCAACTTTCATTGTCCTTCTGAGGTGTTGTTCTTCCTCCTGAAAAAAAGAGATCCCCCACTCCCCAAATGTGTCCAAAAAAAAAGCCAGTTTAAAAAAGGAGTATGGCGTCACACCATATGACATTTATTTTTGGGACAAAATGTTTTAGTTAATCCTACAAAATAGTATGCCCAAACTTTTAGCTAAGTATACTCACAAGTAGACATATTGGTTATTAATATATGATTGATTAAACAGGAAATTAATTAATTTGCTTGTTTTTTATTCAAAATCTAACTTTGTGAAATGTCACTGGGACAGTCACAGTCAGCTATATGAGCTTTTTCTAGTTTGATTAAAAATTGTGAAAAAAAAATGTTAATGCTCTGTCAGTTCACATATGACAGCACTTTCTGATCAATATCATCACAGTTTTTGACAGATTCTTCTATAATTTACATATATTTGACACACTGGACCAAAAAAGGTCAGGTCATGTCAACCACCCATAAATATATAACTTTTCTCGTTTTGGAGTATACAATATATGCACACACAAAAATATACTTAATTTATCTTGCCATTTTTGTACATAAACAGTACTTGTAAATCATGTATTGCACTATGAAACTGCTATATTCATTACATACTACTTAAAACAAAAAGACACTTGTCATCAAATGAAGCTTTGCACTGCACACCCTCTGCTAACCTGCTGTCTATGTAGTCAGCTAGCTATGCTAGTTAGTTAGCAAACTAACGTTCGTAGTGGTTAGCTAGCTAACTAATGGGTAGCTAGCTAGATAACTACCATTCACATTCGTAGCTTAACGTTAAAACTATGTTTTTTTTATCGCCATTTGCATTAAGATAACATGTTCTGAACTCTGTGCTACTAGTACACCATCAGATAACGTTTTCAAAAGGCGTTCACCAGCGCTTACCCAGCCACTGCGCTTTACTAGTAAGAGCCGTTCTTATCCTGCGCAGCTCCCCGCAGCCTTCAGCTGCTCCGCCTCACCCAGACCGAGGCTGCGTTCTAATTGGCTGATACACTTTAAACTGCGAGCGCGAAGCCTTCAACCAGAACCCGCGAAACCTGCAGTCTATCCTGTCCTGTACAATCCACAGCCAGAGGCAAGCCACATACGTGATGCTAAAAAAAGACAATACAAGGGATACCTGCTGAATGATGATAAGGTCCAGTCAAATAATGCTGTGATAGTGTGGAGACCATGACATAATCACATATGCGGACATAAAAAGAGGTAATGTGAAATTCCAGCCCACTATGTACAGTAAATATGAACACTAATAATTACTTGCCCATATAATAAACATATTAATATTCTATTTTATTATTTTAGACAAATAATAAAATAATAAATAAAAAAGTGAAATATAAAAAATACACAGAAGAAGACACTCAAATTCCACGAACAAGTTGTTTGAGGAGACAATTTGTTTGTCTTAATAAAGGTAATAATTCTCCATCCATCCATTCATCCAACTCAAACATATGAAATGTACACATGAGTAATATTGCAATAATTTATAGACATGTTAAATGTGAAAAACAGTTTAGCTTATCTTTACACATCTTCTTTATGGAACGCTGCATATTTAAACACACATTTGCTGCTTAATTTCCAATTAGTGTAAATAATATATTGTTAACCAAATATGCCCTGTAAAAATTTCATATTTGTTAATGTAATGTAACTGTTCTTAAGAGACACCTAACAGGGATTTATCACATGTATTTGACCTAATATTTATGTCAATTATGCATTGTGCTCTACAAAACTTTTCATTCCGTAGAATAAAAGATTCAAAAATAAACACTATTTCTAAATATAAGCCTATAAGCACCCAAACATCCCTTTCAGACAGCTTCCCTGGGTCCCCGCCGTGAGATGCCGCGTCCTGAGAGCGCACAGTGGTCCGCGGAGTCCTTCAGTTGCTTAACTTCTGTTATTGCATCAAAGCAACGTAGATACAATCAGTTTCAGTCATGAGTAAAGGAAATAAACCTCTTACTGATGCAGGAGGACTGTCTCTGTGTTATCAAATATACTGTAAAGCATTATCTTCAGAAATGCTGGTCCTAGGTGATTTTAATGGCTTTAGTGATCATTGTCCGATCGGGTGCATTAGAACCAGTTCAAAGATACAAACGGGCTCTCGGATGGTGGTTAGAAGAAGCTTTTCTTTCTGATTTAGTAGTGAGCAAAATTCACTTAACATTTGAAGTACAGATGTGGATAATGCATTAGAACATTTCAGGAATTCATTCCTTTCAGTGGCGAATAAACATGCTCCGTACAAAAAACTGCGAATAAGAGCCCAGTAATAATAATAATAATAATAATAATAATAATAATAATAATAATAATAATAATAATAATAATAATAATAATAATAATAATTTAGCCCCGGGTTCTCAGGAGAAATTTCCTCCCTGCTACAGTCAAGAAATAAAGCCTGGTCAATTGCCAGACGCACAGGGAAGGTGAAAATGGCTTACATTTAGACAATCGAGAAACAGATGCACCTCTGCAATTAGAAAAGCCAAATCAGATTATTTCTTCAACCAAATTACTAGCTCCTCTAATCCACAAGATTTCTGGAAAGCAATAAACTTTCTCAAAAACAACTCCCAACAAATCCCAACAAAAATTCTAGTCAATAGTAATTTAATATCTGACCAGCAAGAACTGTGCCAACTGGTCAGATATAATAACACTGACTCAAACCTGCATGTAAATCAGCCTATCATTACTACTACTGCTTCCGAGAAAATCGATATCTTCTCCCTCCAGACCTGCTCTCCATACATATAGCTAACGCCCTTTCCTCTATTAATCATCGGAAAACAATAGGTGAGGACGGTCTGGACCCCTACCGTCTACGTCTCGCAACCCCAGTGATTTTAGAACATATTACATACAATTTTAATCTTTCTATTTTATCTTGCAGAATTCCCAGTATCTGGAAACAGCTCATGTTATTCCTTTGCATAAAAGAGGAAATGCGGCAGATCTAAATATTTACAGGCCAATCTCAAAACTGTCTTGTTTATCTAAAAGTTTAGAATCCGCTGTGAATAACCAGCTCAAGTCTTTTCTTTATGATCAATGTTTCTTCCCGAGTGAAAATAAAGGTTGATTGATTGATTGATTGATTGATTGATTTATTTATTGATTGATTGATTGATTGATTGATTGATTGATCCATTGATTAATTGATTGATTGACTGATTGATTACGTGCGTGTCAATCTAGAGTTTTGTTTATTGACTTAGTTCCAACTGTACACTGTAAAAATGAGGAAAGAAAAATCTGCGTTTAAAATGTGTTTTAGATGTGACTAAATGTAATTTGTAAGATGTAGGACAAATTATAATCATCATATTACACAAAAAAAACTATTATAAATTAATTTGTAAACCTAATATAATTTAAATGCGAGCGTAAAACGGGTGTTGTTGAAAGTAATTTCTTTAAAACCAGGCTAGACGGGTCTCGCGGCGGGGTTGCCGCAGCTATGCCTCAATGGCAAAATCTGGACACTGTATAATTTAACACTAGAGCACTAGAGCAAGTTAAAAGTGCAAATAACTGATAATAATCCCAGCAGCCCTGTAACAGATCATCTTAACAGAGCTTTTTAAACTGGCCACCCAGTTAGCCTTCTTTTCGTATGTAATATTATAATTTTATTCTCGAAGTCCGCTATTTTTTTTTACAGTGCTTTGGCGTACCTTCAGTCAGTGGCGCAAAAAGGGGGTATGCAGCGTATGCGACGCATAGGGGCGCTGCATAGAGGGGGCGCCAAATCGATGCTGGAAAATTATTTCTTTCTTTTTTTCTTTTTTTTTTTGCCCGCCACCACCCCCACTCTTCGGAGGACTTTTTAAGACTTTATTTTTATTGTTTATTGGTTGAGGAAGGGTAGGGAGATAGGTAAATATGAGAAAATTATTTCTAGTATTTTCTGTAAGAGCTGTTTGTTCATGTATGATAATACACAGGGGCGTCACCTGGCCTGGGCTTTCAGTAGCCCCGAATCGTTTCGCTCAGTTCAGCTGTATTATTAGCAGTGATGGTAGGCTTTATAATAAACGGCGTTACTAACGCCGTTACTTTTTTTAGTAAGAGTAATCTAACTAATTACTCTGACTGTAACTATAACGCCGTTACCATTTCCGACACCCCGTTACTGCACGTTACTTTAGCAGCTGAATGACCTTTTTTTTTAACAGCCAAAGGCCCTATCATACACCCTGCGCAAGGCGTGTAGCGTGGCGCCTTGCCACCCGTCAACAGTTTATTTTTAGGCCTTGCACGCGTCATTAAAATAGCGTTGGACTTTTGGATGAATTTAAGGCTGATGGGCGTGGTGGTCTAGAAATGATGTGTGTTCAGGTACATTTCTGGCGTGTTTCTATCTTGGCAGCGGAAAAAAGCTTTGCGCGATTGATCCCCCTTCTTTACCACAGAAAATTAAAGCTCCACCAGAGCCTTCAGCAATCAACTATAAAAATAAAATATACTTAAAAATCTGCACAGAACTATAAATTATTATTAGTTATATTTATTTCTGTCAGTTATAAGGATTTATATTTATGTTTACTACACAGACTAAATAACTGTAACTATAACTGTAGCAGACAGGCATTCTGCTGTTTAAGAATTTCAACAGATTCATATTCTCACTATGGAGTTTTTGATATGGAAAATTAAAAGAGATAAGAACTTTGACTAAACATAAATTTATTTTATTTAACTTTGCCATTATTTAACTGAATTTCACTTTTATATCTGAAAAATAAAGCACACTGTCGGCGTCTGGTGCTGCCCGTCAATTACATAAAACTTAAAACATTTGAAATACACAGAAATATAAAGCTATACGTTAGAATTCGTTTCTTATAACCAGGGCAAATGTATTAAAATATTAAATAAATAAATAAATTAATTAATTAATTAATTAAGATCTCATCCAGTGCACTTAAATGTTGCAGGCACGCAAAGTGGTGCTTGGTGCTTGGCGCTTGGCTCTCTCTTCTAAAAAAAAACTTTTTAATACATAAGGTCGGACAAGTGAAGTTAAATTCATGTTATTAAATTTACTAAAGCCAACAAATGTACTGAAAATTAATAAAGAGAAATCAGGCAAAATGCGCTGCGCCTCTCGCTCTCTCTCTTTCGCAGCGCGGAGCTGAATTCAGCGCGAGGCTATATAAATATTATAAAACTCAGTTCAGTCAAATAAAAATAAGTAAGGACCTGTAAGTTCATCAAATATTGTCAAATATAAAGAATATATTGAGGTTTTGGTGAGCTGTTTTCATGATTTGAAACTAACCAAAACTTTTATTATTATGCGCAGAAAGCCTGTGATTGTTTTAAATGAGTTTTTTAATGGATTGTTGTTTTTGTCCATTCTTTTGTTTTGTTTATATATACATTTTTAATTTGATTGTGGTTTGGTTTGTTTAATTTGTATCCCCAGATTTTCCGTTTTTTTTTAAGTATTACAAATCTTAGTAATTCTCTTTGGTCATGTGGAGTTTTTCGTTTCTTATTTTTTTTAATTCGTTAGATTATATTTTTGTCAACATTTTGGGTTTGTCCACAGTTTCCGTTAGTAACTCTTTTTTGGAGGAGTAACAAGTATCTATAACTAATTACTTTTTCAAAGTAACGTGCCCAACACTGATTGTTAGTGAGGAGACTGTGAATGGAACATCTCTCAAGGCGAATCACAGAGCCAGTTCACGGATAAAGTTCCGTCTTTCAGGAGAAACAACCAATCAGCTTGCTGGTTTTGCGGAACTGTGGCCTAGTAGGGAGCACCCCCCCCCCCCCAGCCCCCCACCGCCTCTCTGAGGAGGATTTTTGAGGGGGTTTGAGGTCTTGCACTGAATATTATCGCTGACACGTCTCTGAATCAAAACACACAGATCAAGGTTTATAATGAACCTGAGCACCCAATAACTATTTAATTTTCAAATTAATACTGTGTTTTTATTCATTTAGGATTGCAGGATTACTGTAAGCTATATTTAACAAAAATGTATTTAGCTAACCAGTTAGCTAGAAGCTGGATGTTGTGGATAGCCAGAATTTAGTTCTATACTTAGTTTAAAGGAGTTTCTTAACCCTGGTCTCTGCCCTAAAATTGTATGTTTTCCACCGGATCCAACTTATCAGCTAATAAACTAATATAATTAACTGGGCTGAGCCCCGGATTTTTACATACCCGATAATACACATTAAAAAACAGAAGCACAGCACTAATAAGGCATGTTTTTTTCCGTCGTGACGAACCTGCAGGACAGGTGCTGTATTTACAATATAAGGGATCACAACAAGTAAGTAAGTAGATGGTGAATCATAAAACGAATAAGTTATACAACAGGAGTTGCCAACGCTGTTTTTTATATTAAATAACTGATATTGTGCATCTAGAAAAAAAAAATGATAGTCTGTTTGTATACACCTCAAAAAGTGTGTAGTTGCACCCCTGCCTTCAGTCTCACTTTCGTCTCCAGGCAAATTCTCATTTGAGATTGTGCTGTATTCATTATACCGAAGAGTGCTGATATCAGAGGGGGAGTATCATTTCGGCAGGTGTAATTATCAGATATTAAGATTTTAAGAACTTGGTTATCTTCGCAGATTTTTCGATTAAATTGTGTTTAACATATTCTCCTAATAATGATCATTATGGCTAAAACGCGTTGTCATAGGAGTTATTCAGTTCTGCAATACCCGTCTTTTTTTGTTATATACAACGGTCTTTGGCTTTATATCTTGCTGTGTTCTAAGTGATATAAATATAAAGCGTTATTTACACACAAAAAATAACAGGCCCACATGTTTACCAGACGCGCTGGACTGGTAATCTGGCGTACCGGGCAAATGCCTGGTGGGCCGACAGTCCTCTGACAGTCCGACTCCTCAGCCGACAGTCCTCTGCTGACTTTTTTTTTCTTCCTTTTTTTCTAAGAGACCGGCCCACAAGTTAGAGGGGGTCTCTCTCTCGCTCCCTGACTCGCCTAATCGCGCGCGCTCTCTCTCCCTGACGGTCTCTCTCTCTTTCTCACACTTTCCCTTTTTTCTCGGTCTCTCGCTCTCTCTGTCTCTCTCTGACTTCAATCTCTCTTTTTTTCGCTTGCTCTATTTCTCTTTTTCTGGCTCTCTCCCTTTTTTCTCTGTCTCTCGCTCGCTCTCTCTGACTGTCTCTCTTTTTCTTGCTCGCTCTCTATCTCTCTCGCTCTCACTTTCTGATGTAAGTAAAAAGTAATAAGAAAAAAATATTTGTAGTTAAAGTACTGCTGTTGTTTTTGTTTTTAATAAAGCGCCACAATCGTGCTCATTGTTTATTTGTTCTACCTAGAGAGTAGATGAGATGAGAGTAGGAGAGAACTCTGGTTTCAAACATTTATTAAAGGGGTTCGAGCCCCGTTACAACATTCCATTCCAAACATGATTATGTTCAATTTTTATTATTAAGTTGATACTGGTGAGGCTATAAAGAATGCCCTATTTGTAGCCTGATACAAATAAATGTTATAGCTGTAAACTTGTGTATCAGAGAAATAGAAAAAATACATATTAGAGATGATTTAAAAAAAAAAAAAAAAATCTATTGATCTACACAGAGCAGACAAAAATGGCGGAGATAATAATAGACAATAAACTTCTTATATTTAATATGCGGATTATACATCATGTTTCTCTGTAACCCCACAAATATAAATTAAGTTGGTTGTGCTCCACAAATTATGAGGGGCCGGTCTTTTTCCACGTCTGTGTTTGTGTTTCTTCTTCTACAAGCAAGCTAAATAATAATTTTTATACATTTATACATATATGGCATATGCTGATGATGAACTTCTGTATTCTGGTGCACCTCTAAAAGGGCCAAAGTTTAAATGTCCTGCAGCATAACCTGACTGGAATAGCTCTGGAACATATGTTCAAGATTTGTAATGAACATGTCTCTGGGTTAGTGCCAGAAAGTGTGTACCTGTTTAACAAAGCTTATGGAGAGTATGGTCACCTCATAATGCTCCTCATGTTGTATATACCTGGAGACAAAGGTCCAACACAATGTGAAAGCATGCCAGTTTGTATTTGATGCAGATACAAATCCACAGACTAGAGAAGAGGTCCAAGGTGTTAGCACTAATATGTAGCTCAGACTCCGTTGCCCGGACATTAATTCAGAACACTGAACAGTTCAAAACAACTCTTGAAGCCGTTTTGGGTCGTAAAACTCATTTCTGATCGAAAGAGTAGTTTTCAGTTCAAAACAACTCTTGAACCCGTTTATTGCTGTAAGAAGTGAAAAGAGCTCAAAACTATGCCCAAACCGCTTCTCTCGGTTTATAACCGTCTGAAAACAGACTTTACTACATTCAACACACAAATTAACCAAAACACGTAAAAAATGTTTTTACAAGATGTTAGTGCATTTTACACGGTTAAAATGTATTTTGGGTCGTAGAAACGAATTTCTGATCGAAAGAGTAGTTTTCAGTTCAAAACAACTCTTGAAGCCATTTATCGCTGTAAGAAGTGAGAGAAGCTCAAAACTATGCCCAAACCGCTTCTCTCGGTTTTTAACCGTCTGAAAACAGACTTTACTACATTCAACACACAAATTAACCCAAACACGTAAAAATGTTTTTTTACAAGATGTTATTGCATTTTACACGGTTAAAATGTGTTTTGGGTCGTAGAAACTAATTTCTGATCGAAAGAGTAGTTTTCAGTTCAAAACAACTCTTGAAGCCGTTTATCGCTGTAAGAAGTGAGAGAAGCTCAAAACTATGCCCAAAAACGCTTCTCTCGGTTTATAACCGTCTGAAAACAGACTTTACTACATTCAACACAGAAATGAACCAAAACACGTAAAAAATGTTTTTTACAAGATGTTAGTGCATTTTACACGGTTAAAATGTATTTTGGGTCGTAGAAACTAATTTCTGATCGAAAGAGTAGTTTTCAGTTCAAAACAACTCTTGAAGCCGTTTATCGCTGTAAGAAGTGAGAGAAGCTCAAAACTATGCCCAAACCGCTTCTCTCGGTTTATAACCGTCTGAAAACAGACTTTACTACATTCAACACAGAAATGAACCAAAACACGTAAAAAATGTTTTTTACAAGATGTTATTGCATTTTACACGGTTAAAATGTATTTTGGGTCGTAGAAACTAATTTCTGATCGAAAGAGTAGTTTTCAGTTCAAAACAACTCTTGAAGCCGTTTATCGCTGTAAGAAGTGAGAGAAGCTCAAAACCATGCCCAAAACGCCTCTCTCGGTTTATACCGTCTGAAAACAGACTTTACTACATTCAACACACAAATTAACCCAAACACGTAAAAAATGTTTTTTACAAGATGTTAGTGCATTTTACACGGTTAAAATGTATTTTGGGTCGTAAAACTCATTTCTGATCGAAAGAGTAGTTTTCAGTTCAAAACAACTCTTGAACCCGTTTATTGCTGTAAGAAGTGAAAAGAGCTCAAAACTATGCCCAAAAACGCTTCTCTCGGCTTATACCGTCTGAAAACAGACTTTACTACGTTCAACACAGAACTGAACCAAAACACGTAAAAAATGTTTTTTACAAGATGTTATTGTATTTCACACGGTTAAAATGTATTTTGGGTCGTAGAAACTAATTTCTGATCGAAAGAGTAGTTTTCAGTTCAAAACAACTCTTGAAGCCGTTTATCGCTGTAAGAAGCTCAAAACTATGCCCAAACCGCTTCTCTCGGTTTATAACCGTCTGAAAACAGACTTTACTACATTCAACACAGAAATGAACCAAAACACGTAAAAAATGTTTTTTACAAGATGTTATTGCATTTTACACGGTTAAAATGTATTTTGGGTCGTAGAAACTAATTTCTGATCGAAAGAGTAGTTTTCAGTTCAAAACAACTCTTGAACCCGTTTATTGCTGTAAGAAGTGAAAAGAGCTCAAAACTATGCCCAAAAACGCTTCTCTCGGCTTATACCGTCTGAAAACAGACTTTACTACGTTCAACACAAAAATGAACCAAAACACGTAAAAAATGTTTTTTACAAGATGTTAGTGCATTTTACACGGTTAAAATGTATTTTGGGTCGTAGAAACTAATTTCTGATCGAAAGAGTAGTTTTCAGTTCAAAACAACTCTTGAAGCCGTTTATGGCTGTAAGAAGTGAGAGAAGCTCAAAACTATGCCCAAACCGCTTCTCTCGGTTTATAACCGTCTGAAAATAGACTTTACTACATTCAACACACAAATGAACCAAAACACGTAAAAAATGTTTTTTACAAGATGTTATTGCATTTTACACGGTTAAAATGTATTTTGGGTCGTAGAAACTAATTTCTGATCGAAAGAGTAGTTTTCAGTTCAAAACAACTCTTGAAGCCGTTTATCGCTGTAAGAAGTGAGAGAAGCTCAAAACTATGCCCAAACCGCTTTTCACGGTTTATAACCGTCTGAAAACAGACTTTACTACGTTCACAACAGAAATGAACCAAAACACGTAAAAAATGTTTTTTACAAGATGTTATTGTATTTCACACGGTTAAAATGTGTTTTGGGTCGTAAAACTCATTTCTGATCGAAAGAGTAGTTTTCAGTTCAAAACAACTCTTGAACCCGTTTATTGCTGTAAGAAGTGAAAAGAGCTCAAAACTATGCCCAAAAACGCTTCTCTCGGCTTATACCGTCTGAAAACAGACTTTACTACGTTCAACACAGAACTGAACCAAAACACGTAAAAAATGTTTTTTACAAGATGTTATTGCATTTTACACGGTTAAAATGTATTTTGGGTCGTAGAAACTAATTTCTGATCGAAAGAGTAGTTTTCAGTTCAAAACAACTCTTGAAGCCGTTTATCGCTGTAAGAAGTGAGAGAAGCTCAAAACTATGCCCAAACCGCTTTTCACGGTTTATAACCGTCTGAAAACAGACTTTACTACGTTCACAACAGAAATGAACCAAAACACGTAAAAAATGTTTTTTACAAGATGTTATTGTATTTCACACGGTTAAAATGTGTTTTGGGTCGTAGAAACTAATTTCTGATCGAAAGAGTAGTTTTCAGTTCAAAACAACTCTTGAAGCCGTTTATCGCTGTAAGAAGTGAGAGAAGCTCAAAACTATGCCCAAACCGCTTCTCTCGGTTTATAACCGTCTGAAAATAGACTTTACTACATTCAACACACAAATGAACCAAAACACGTAAAAAATGTTTTTTACAAGATGTTATTGCATTTTACACGGTTAAAATGTATTGTGGGTCGTAGAAACTAATTTCTGATCGAAAGAGTAGTTTTCAGTTCAAAACAACTCTTGAAGCCGTTTATCGCTGTAAGAAGTGAGAGAAGCTCAAAACCATGCCCAAAACGCCTCTCTCGGTTTATACCGTCTGAAAACAGACTTTACTACATTCAACACACAAATTAACCCAAACACGTAAAAAATGTTTTTTACAAGATGTTAGTGCATTTTACACGGTTAAAATGTATTTTGGGTCGTAAAACTCATTTCTGATCGAAAGAGTAGTTTTCAGTTCAAAACAACTCTTGAACCCGTTTATTGCTGTAAGAAGTGAAAAGAGCTCAAAACTATGCCCAAAAACGCTTCTCTCGGCTTATACCGTCTGAAAACAGACTTTACTACGTTCAACACAGAACTGAACCAAAACACGTAAAAAATGTTTTTTACAAGATGTTATTGCATTTTACACGGTTAAAATGTATTTTGGGTCGTAGAAACTAATTTCTGATCGAAAGAGTAGTTTTCAGTTCAAAACAACTCTTGAAGCCGTTTATCGCTGTAAGAAGTGAGAGAAGCTCAAAACTATGCCCAAACCGCTTTTCACGGTTTATAACCGTCTGAAAACAGACTTTACTACGTTCACAACAGAAATGAACCAAAACACGTAAAAAATGTTTTTTTACAAGATGTTATTGTATTTCACACGGTTAAAATGTGTTTTGGGTCGTAAAACTCATTTCTGATCGAAAGAGTAGTTTTCAGTTCAAAACAACTCTTGAACCCGTTTATTGCTGTAAGAAGTGAAAAGAGCTCAAAACTATGCCCAAAAACGCTTCTCTCGGCTTATACCGTCTGAAAACAGACTTTACTACGTTCAACACAGAACTGAACCAAAACACGTAAAAAATGTTTTTTACAAGATGTTATTGCATTTTACACGGTTAAAATGTATTTTGGGTCGTAGAAACTAATTTCTGATCGAAAGAGTAGTTTTCAGTTCAAAACAACTCTTGAAGCCGTTTATCGCTGTAAGAAGTGAGAGAAGCTCAAAACTATGCCCAAACCGCTTTTCACGGTTTATAACCGTCTGAAAACAGACTTTACTACGTTCACAACAGAAATGAACCAAAACACGTAAAAAATGTTTTTTTACAAGATGTTATTGTATTTCACACGGTTAAAATGTGTTTTGGGTCGTAAAACTCATTTCTGATCGAAAGAGTAGTTTTCAGTTCAAAACAACTCTTGAACCCGTTTATTGCTGTAAGAAGTGAAAAGAGCTCAAAACTATGCCCAAAAACGCTTCTCTCGGCTTATACCGTCTGAAAACAGACTTTACTACGTTCACAACAGAAATGAACCAAAACACGTAAAAAATGTTTTTTACAAGATGTTATTGCATTTTACACGGTTAAAATGTATTTTGGGTCGTAGAAACTAATTTCTGATCGAAAGAGTAGTTTTCAGTTCAAAACAACTCTTGAAGCCGTTTATGGCTGTAAGAAGTGAGAGAAGCTCAAAACTATGCCCAAACCGCTTCTCTCGGTTTATAACCGTCTGAAAATAGACTTTACTACATTCAACACACAAATTAACCAAAACACGTAAAAAATGTTTTTTACAAGATGTTATTGCATTTTACACGGTTAAAATGTATTTTGGGTCGTAGAAACTAATTTCTGATCGAAAGAGTAGTTTTCAGTTCAAAACAACTCTTGAACCCGTTTATTGCTGTAAGAAGTGAAAAGAGCTCAAAACTATGCCCAAAAACGCTTCTCTCGGCTTATACCGTCTGAAAACAGACTTTACTACGTTCAACACAGAACTGAACCAAAACACGTAAAAAATGTTTTTTACAAGATGTTATTGCATTTTACACGGTTAAAATGTATTTTGGGTCGTAGAAACTAATTTCTGATCGAAAGAGTAGTTTTCAGTTCAAAACAACTCTTGAAGCCGTTTATCGCTGTAAGAAGTGAGAGAAGCTCAAAACTATGCCCAAACCGCTTTTCACGGTTTATAACCGTCTGAAAACAGACTTTACTACGTTCACAACAGAAATGAACCAAAACACGTAAAAAATGTTTTTTACAAGATGTTATTGTATTTCACACGGTTAAAATGTGTTTTGGGTCGTAGAAACTAATTTCTGATCGAAAGAGTAGTTTTCAGTTCAAAACAACTCTTGAAGCCGTTTATGGCTGTAAGAAGTGAGAGAAGCTCAAAACTATGCCCAAACCGCTTCTCTCGGTTTATAACCGTCTGAAAATAGACTTTACTACATTCAACACACAAATTAACCCAAACACGTAAAAAATGTGTTGAGAATGTGAGAGAAGCTCAAAACTATGCCCAAACCGCTTTTCACGGTTTATAACCGTCTGAAAACAGACTTTACTACGTTCACAACAGAAATGAACCAAAACACGTAAAAAATGTTTTTTACAAGATGTTATTGTATTTCACACGGTTAAAATGTGTTTTGGGTCGTAGAAACTAATTTCTGATCGAAAGAGTAGTTTTCAGTTCAAAACAACTCTTGAAGCCGTTTATCGCTGTAAGAAGTGAGAGAAGCTCAAAACTATGCCCAAACCGCTTTTCACGGTTTACAACCGTCTGAAAACAGACTTTACTACGTTCACAACAGAAATGAACCCTAACACTTAAGAAATTTATTTTACAAGATGTTAGTGCATTTTACACGGTTAAAATGTGTTTTGGGTCGTAAAACTCATATCTGATCGAAAGAGTAGTTATCAGTTCAAAACAACTCTTGAAGCCGTTTATCGCTGTAACGAGTGAGAGCGGAGCTCAAAACCATTCCCAAAACGCCTCTCTCGGTTTATACCGTCTGAAAACAGACTTTACTACGTTCAACACAGAAATGAACCAAAACACGTAAAAAATGTTTTTTTACAGGATGTTAGTGTATTTCACACGGTTAAAATGTGTTTTGGGTCGTAAAACTCATTTCTGATCGAAAGAGTAGTTTTCTAAACAGACTTAAAATGTTAAAATGTGTTTTGGGTCGTAAAACTCATATCTGATCGAAAGAGTAGTTATCAGTTCAAAACAACTCTTGAAGCCGTTTATCGCTGTAACGAGTGAGAGCGGAGCTCAAAAACCATTCCCAAAACGCCTCTCTCGGTTTATACCGTCTGAAAACAGACTTTACTACATTCAACACAGAAATGAACCAAAACACGTAAAAAATGTTTTTTTACAGGATCGAAAGAGTAGTTTTCAGTTCAAAACAACTCTTGAAGCCGTTTATTGCTGTAAGGAGATAGATACATAGATTCTTTATTGATCCCCGAGGGGAAATTCCAGACATCCAGCAGCAGGTATAATATACAAAGTTACAAAGTTACTAAATAAAATATATAAAAGATAAAGATACATATAATACAATCAAATAAAAAAATAGAATGTACAATGTAAAAATACAGTCTTTAGTGTGTGTAATGTAGAATGGAGGTAGTGCAGTTGAACAATATACAGTGAACACCAGTTGATGTGCATAAAGTGAGGATAACTGATGTCAGCCATACAGAAAGTGCAAATAAACAGTTATATAATGATTTAAATTCAGCAGTGCAAAAGATACATAAACAGTAGATGGATGAACTAGTGAATGGTCTACTAGTGCAAAATAGGGTAGAACTATAAAAATAGTGTTATAGCTGAGGGTGTGTCCATGGCGTGGACAGAGTTGCCAGGGTGAAAAAGTGTCACAGAGTCTTTAGTTTGCTGTGCTGAGATGAGTTGAAAAGTCTTATGGCCTGAGGGACAAAAGAGGGACAAAAGACTTTCGGAGTCTGTCTGTGGAGCAGGACTGCGACAGCAGTCTGCCACTGAATGAGCTCCTCTGCCTGGTGATGGTGCTGTGCAGAGGGTGGTGAACATTTTCCATGATGTTCAGCAGCTTGCTGAGGGCTCTCCTCTCTGCCAGTGGTGTTAAGGACTCCAGCTCTAAACCCAGCACAGAACCAGCTTTCCTCACCAGCCTGTCCAGTCGTCCAGCGTCCCTCTTGCTGATGCTGCCTCCCCAACACACTACAGCGTAAAAGAAGACGCTGGCTACCACAGACTGGTAGAACATCAGCAGGAGTTTCTGGCAGACGTTGAAAGACCTGAGCCTTCTGAGGAAGTACAGTCTGCTCTGTGCCTTCCTGTAGAGGGAGTCAGTGCTCACTGACCAGTCCCGCCTATCGTCCAGGTGCACACTAAGGTATCTGTAGGACTTGACCACCTCCACATCGACCCCCTCGATGGAGATTGGCTGCTGAGCAGAGGGCCTGGACCTCCTGAAGTCTATGCACATCTCCTTGGTTTTGGAGATGTTCAGCTGCAGATGGTTCATCTTGCACCACGCCACAAATTCCTCAACCAGGTTTCTGTACTCCCTCTCATCATCATTACGCACACACCCTACGATTGCAGTGTCGCCAGAGAACTTCTGCATGTAGCATGACTCCGAGTGATATTTGAAGTCTGATGTGTACAGGACTGGAGAGAGAACAGTCCCCTGTGGTGCTGATCTCTGTATCAGAGTAGCAGTCCCTGATCCTGACATGTTGTGGTCTCCCAGTCAGGTAGTCAGTGATCCAGGTAACCAGGTGCATATCCACCTCCATCTTCATCAGCTTGTCTCTCAGCAGTAGGGGCTGGATGGTGTTGAAGGCACTGGAGAAGTCAAAGTACATGAACCTCACAGCACCTCCACCCTTGTCTAGAGTGAGCTCTGTGCAGAAGATGGCATCTTCCACTCCCACCTTTTCACGGTACGCGAACTGCAGTGGGTCCTCAGCATGTTGGACCTGAGGGCTGAGGTGGTCCAGCAGCAGTCGCTCCATGGTCTTCATCACGTGAGATGTCAAAGCAACCGGCCTGTAGTCATTCAGCTCCTTTGGGTGTGCCTTTTTCGGAACTGGAACAAGCATTCTGTGGGACACTCTGTCCGGGCCAGCTGCCTTCCTGGGGTGAAGTCTCCTCAGCTGTCTCCTGACTTGGTCTGCAGTAAAGTTTGGTGGACTGGTGGAGCTGATTTGTCTGCCAGCTGATAGTGTTGATGGTGGTGATGATGAAGATGGTGGAGGTGAGGGTGGTGTTGGTGCTGATGAAGATGGTGGAGGTGGGGGTGATGGTAGTGGTGATGAAGATGAAGATGGAGGAAGTGAGGAGGATGGTGCTGATGAAGATGGAGGAGGTGAGGATGATGGAGCTGATGAAGATGATGATGGAGGAGAGAGTGGTGGTGGAGTTGGAGTTGAAGGTGATGGTGGTGGAGATGATGGTGATGCTGCAGGAGGGTAGGAGGAGGGGACAAGTCAAACTTGTTAAACTGGTTTGCTCTGTCCACACCCCCATCTACTGGATTGCCGTTGTTGTTCTTGCACTCAGTGATGGTTTTCATAGCACCCCAGACCTCCTTCATGTTGTTATCTTGCAGCTTTCTTTCCACCTTTTTCCTGTAAGACTCCTTGGCCTCTTTAAGATGTTCCTTGAGTTCCCTCTGTACACGCTTTAGCTCTACCAGATTTCCATCTTTGAACGCCCTCTTCTTTTGGTTGAGGAGGTCCTTGACAGTGCTGGTAATCCAGGGTTTGTTGTTTGGAAAGCAGCGTACAGTCTTTGTGGGAACAGCAACATCCATACAGAAATTCAAGTAGTCTGTAACACAGTGTCACCCCCTCAATGTCCTCTCCATGTGGGTGCAGCAGCACGCTCCACTCAGTGGTGTCATAGGAGTGAGAGGAGCTCAAAACTTTGCCCAAAACGCTTCTCTTGGCTCATAACCTTCTGAAAACAGACTTTACTACATTCAACACAGAAATTAACCAAAACACGTAAAATATGTTTTTTACAAGATGTTAGTGCATTTTACACGGTTAAAATGTGTTTTGGGTCGTAAAAACTCATTTCTGTTCGAAAGAGTAGTTTTCAGTTCAAAACAACATTTGAAGCAGTTTATCGGAGTGAGAGAGGAGCTCAAAACTATGCGCCGGAATCCTCTGAACACATACTTTACTACATTCAACACAAAAATTATCCCAAAATACTTAAGAAATGTTGAAAACAATATGTTAGTTGCTTTTTCCACAGTCATAATATTTTTAGGCCTTGAAAAGACATTTCACATCAAATCAAATTTATTTACAAAGCTCCTTTAATTTATCCACATTTATAGCAATATGAGCAATGAAAGCAGTTAGAGTTCACGTAAACTTCGATGTTTTCAGTAGTGGAGAGTGAACAGCTAGAGCAAGGAAGGTTAATAAACTGGATGATGGGCAGTTAAACTGTTGTGGATGATGGGAAAGGCTGACTTCCAGAAACTTCTATTAATCTTCTATCAATATTTTGGTCCAACATCCATCGGTATCGGGGGTCAGACAGGTGGGCAGTCAGTAACTCTGAGGAAAGCAGAGAGATGGAATTAGTTTTGACTGGATTCATGCAAAACAGAGAATATAAAACATTATCAGAGTGTGGCTAGTGACTTCGGCAGATCTGATTAAAACAGCCTAACTAAAGGCAGAGAGCCAGAAAGTAACATAAACACTGAGACATCCTGAAACACTGGCATCCACCACCTCCACAAATCTGAGTGGGAGAACAACAGCACCAGTTTACTACAATTCCCTATGTCCATGAACCCCTGGATCTGCAGCCTTATCTAATGGGAAAAACATTAATTACCAAAAGCTAAACTAAGCAAGTACGTTTTTAGTCTAGACTTGAGACAGAGTCTCAGTCTGAGTCCCGAACGTATTTGGGAATGTTATTCCAGTGTTGGGGTGCTTTGTAAGAGAAAGCGTTTCCACCTGTAGAGCTCTGAATTCTGAATTCTAAGCAATTATAGCCAACAGTGTAAAAACAACATGAAATGTGTTTTTATCAGTTCTCAAAACTCCTGCCTGGATATCCATCTTTATAATCTTTATAAATAGCACCCTGCATGTAGTCAGCCTGTATGCTGTGCTTTTAAAAATAAGTTGATATGAGATTTTATATTTGGATAAATAAACTTTTAATATATTTAACTGCTTTTTTTTTTGTTATCAGTATTTATTTATTTTTTTTTCGCCAAAGGTACACAGAGCCCAATGTGGCAGTGTGATGTTTTGGCCTGTGCTCTGCTGGTAAAACTTGGGTCCAGCCATTCACATAAATGTTACTTCGACACATACCAGGCTGCAAAAATGTTTTTCTCAAAGTATAACATACTTTATATATATTTATGTATTATATAAAATATAGCATACTGCCTCTGCCCTTACTATTTCAACTGGTGCTGATGCAGCTGACTGAATGTCACTGGATGATGGTCGGTGAGAGAGGAGGTAGCCTTATTGCTGACACAATCCCCTTCAGCTTTTCACAATAGCTGGTAACTCGTACAAAGAAAAGAAACTTGGTTTGGCAAGTTATTGAAATCATTTTCAGTTGCAGCAGAATCACAAAATTGTTGAAGAACAAGTGAATTCTACTCAGCATGTCCTCTTTTTATACATTTATAAGACATTAACTAATCCAATTACTGTATTAATTAAATGTTGCACTTTTTATTTTAATCTGTTGACTGTTAGCTACAGCAATTCTAATAATCTTTAGGAAATCATTGAACTTTTTATATTTAATACATTATTTTTTTTTAATGAGAATGAGCAAAACAGTGATCGATCAGAAAGCTGATGATGTATTGTGGAAAACAGTTTGCCATTAAACATTGTGACACATTTGCCTTGAGAGGAGGAACTTTCATTGCTGACACAACCTCCTTCAGTTTTTTTCACAATATCTGATAATTCTAAGAAAGAAAATGAAGCATACAATTACAGAATTTGTGTGATGTCTCACAACTATTGCCCTGCAGAGATAAAGACTGCAGAGAAGATCATCAGAACTCCACTGCCCTCTCTGCAGAGCATCTACCACCAGAGAGTCCTCAGCAGAGTTGCCTCCATCCTCAAAGACTCTACCCACCCCCAGCATGGACTGTTCACTCTTATGTCTTCCGGCCGGAGGTACAGAAGTGTGAAATGCAAAACCACCAGGCTAAAGAACTTCTTCTTACCCAATGCTACCAGACTCTTGACTACCTCAGAAATAACCATGCACCTTACTCACATGTCAAGGACATTTCTCAAAGGCACATGCTCACTTTACTGCAAAAAAATGTATAATTGCACTACTGAACGTTTTGCACTTTTTTCATATTCCACTGCTGTAGATGTACTTACTTGTAAATAATATCAATAACACATTACTATTTTCATGTATATATTTCCATCCTGGATGTAAATTTAACTCACCAATTTAATATTTATATTTATTTAGTTTATTATTTTTTATTGTATATTTTCTACTTTTATCTTTATGCGGCATACTTGGCGAGGAGCAAAGAAAGAATTTCATTGTACGAGGAAACTTGTGTCTTACTGTGCAAATGAACATAAACTCTTTGAATCTTGAACTTATTTTTTGTTGAGGAACAAATACTACATACTCTGGTATGTTACATACCTTTAAGTGCTGACACTATGTCCTCAATTAGCACAGATCTCTTTTTTTCGGAGGCTGCACAAAGCTCTCTTCACTTCAGCATCTATCAGACTCGACACAACAAACATTTTAATGTTACAATAAACATAGCAATGAACGATGTTCTAACATAATTGCCTTTGCAAGAGTGTGAGCAATCTACTACACCAAATTAAAAAGGTACACAGGAAATCATATTTTGCATTGTGTATAGGATAATAGCTCTTTTCCATTAACATGGGGAAGGAGCTTTGTTCGGGTTCACGCACAAAATGTTGAACTGTTCTGTGCATTTCCACCAACAAAAATAGGTTCTTAACCCATTGAGTTATTTTGCTTGAAAATGGTTAATATATATATATATATATATATATATATATATATATATATATATATATATATATATATATATATGTACAGTATATTTTGAGAAAATATAAATCTATTCTGGAAGACCCTGAAGTAAAACTCAGAAAATGGAAAATAAACAAGTTTCAGTTATGCAGCTCTTTCTTTATCTGTTTCATACAAAAAACACATGGTAAATGTAGACACTCAAAATCACAGATATGAAAAGAGTTCTGCTGATATCACAACCAATTCGATTTAATTTTTGTGCTGAGAATGGTCTACCATCCAAAAACATCTAGTCAAAATTGTTAATGTGGTCATACCTGATAACCTGATGAAGGTAATAATCATAACTTTGGAAACTTCCTAGAAAACTACAAAGGAAGCAACAAAATGCCATAAATCTAGAGTAATGCAGATGTTTGCAGTTTCATTTGATAGTTGTCAGGAAAACAAGTTTTTAAAAGATGGTTAACACAGTATTAAAGTATTTATTAATAACATATTGCATTTCCCATAAAACAGTTAAAAAAATGCTAAAGCTAATGTAGGTATAAGCTGTAAAAATAATAATAATAATAATTCACACTGCTTTGTTTACATTGTCCAGGCCTGCATCATAGGTGGAATTATTTCATTTATTAAATTTGACAAGGCAGGACACAACAGCATAAAAACTACTTTTAAGCAGTGAGACCTGAAATGTGTTAAATATTCAACAATCACTATCAAAACGGAAACAGTTAACTTTAGAGCGTTACCATGAAATAAGTCTAAAACAAAAACATAAAACTAAGTAAGTCACTTGAGAAACAATTTAAGAGCACGAGGAATAAAAGAGAGTTCATGTATTTTAGTTTTGCTCGCAGGTACTACAAGTGAGTAAGTAGATGTTGGGGCTGAAGGCAAAAAGTCATGTAGAGGAGATGATTTATCCTTAAAAATGTCAGTGAGGACGAGCAAGGTAGCCTTATCACGCCTTTAACTGAGTGGTGGAAGAAGTGATGATGATGGGATGCCGATGATCCTGCAGCATCGTTTTTGAACCCTTTCCAGCTCCTCTAAGAGTTTTTTTGTCAGTCCACCCCAAACTGGGCTAGCATACTCAACGATTGGGCGTATAAAAGTCAAGTATATCTGTTTTAGCACATCACAGGGAAGACCAGCTCTTTTGGCAACAGCGAGAAAGTGGATCCTGGGTCTTGTCTTTAAAATCAAATAGTTAATGTGAGCATCCCAGGATAGATCAGACGAGATCTAAACTCCGAGCAATTTGAAAGTGGTGACTCTACATTATATAATATAATATAGGATAATATAAAAAAACAAACATAATATAATAATAAATATCACCTGCCTTCATTATGTCTGTGAATCATACAAGTGTGTAAGAAATAGCTTTCTTGTACGCAATTCCTTCGGAGTCCAAGGCCTTGGGTTCAGGTCTTGAAATCACAATTTCGAGTGCCTGAAAAAAATATAGTTCTAAATAAATACTGATTTCCTTACATAAACTGACACAAACTACTTTTAATAAAAAAAACAATCATGTTATCTTCTTGTTAATAATTTAGCTGTAGTAAAAAAATGGTAGGTATAATCTTGTTTCCCTTTTTGAAATTCTTCAATATTTTTGCACTACTTCAGCAAAACTGTACACAACAATAACTTTAAAATACTAATTACAAATACAACTGAACATATGATTAACCTTTCTTTTCCTTTTGTGGGGTGTTCTGATTTTATTCTTCATGTTCAAAAAGATCTGTTGAAAGATATTACATTTTATTACAATGTATTAATACATTATTTGGTTGATTTTTTTTTTTTTTTTTTTTAATCTCAAAATTAATTCATGGAAATCACTGAAATATATTCTACCAACTCTTATCTTTCCAAATCTATATATGGTCTTGTAGATTTTTCTTGAAATTTACATTTATTCACTAGTTTACAATCTAAAATTGTTATATGGTGTGACATGAATTTTATTGTGTATTAAATTAAAAATGGGTATAATGTGATAATGTAAGTCAATTTATCCTGAATATGTATCATTATTATTATCCTCCATACACATAGGAAACCGTTTAATTGAATTCTTTTAATACACTTTTAATTATTTTGGGAATACCTTGTTATAAAAGTACCAAAATGTGTGTAACCTTTGCTGGCACTATTCCTCATATGTCACATTGAAGAGTTTATCATAACCGAAATCCTTTTTTTTAATTTATCTTTTTTATATTTTATCTTTTTATCTTAATGTCACACCATATGACGAATCACACCACACAACAATCTGTATGCAAAAATTTGTATTAGCTGCATTCAGCAAACAAATTTGTTTGGCAAGTGATTGAAATCATTTTAAGTTACAGCAGAATCACAAAATTGTTAAAGAACAAGTGAATTCTACTCAGCATAGTGAAGAATGTTTATAAGACATTACCTAATCCACTTACTGTATTCATTAAATGTTGCACTTTTTATTTTAATCTGTTGACTGTAAGCTACAGCAATTCTAATAATCTTTAGTAAATCATTGAACTTTTTTATATTTAATACATTATTTCTTCATAAAATGAGAATTAGCAAATCAGACAGCTGATGATGTATTGGTAAAAACAGTGTGCCAATAAACATTGTGACACACTTGGCTTCTACTAAAGAAACAAACAGAAGAACCATGTATTCATAATACATGCCTTTCCTGGTGTTTTGCTAAAGCTGGATGTTCAGGTGTGCTACAGTGAACTGCAGCTGGGTCAAACTTTTCCTTTTGCATTCAGGAGTAACTAAGTCTGAGTAAGTGAGTGAATCTGCATGAATGAGTGAGTGTTGCTGTATGAATATTATATTTGTGAAGAATGTACTATAAAAATGTGTTGAACTAATGAAGTATTTAAAACATTTAACTATTATCTATAACATGTGTATCTAATAGCATTATTTATGTATAATTTATAATGCAGTTCATATCATATAGTGTGACAAGAAAACCCTGTCACACCATATGACATTTCATGTACTTAGCATGACTTTAAGCAATGTGGCTTTATGCCAACTACAATATGACAATATAGTTTTAAAAGAAATATTGACTGAAAAGTAATTTAATTTGGGCATTTTTGTGTAAAATGTGTCACACCATATGAGGTGTTGTCATGGTGAGCACAGAATTGCAGACACGTGCAGATACTGATAAAACAATACGTTTATTATAAAAATAAACAGATGTAAGACGTGGTTGTTACAGAAAATGGGTAATCACCAGAAACCAGAGCAATGTAGACAAAACCATACCATAAACGAGAGACAGTCCAGAGTTCATACACGAGATATCCAATGTCAGAGGTAATCCAAGAGGCAGTAGTGAAAACACAATCCAGGTAATACACAAGCAATCCAATATCAGAGGCAAAGGCAATAATCGGCGTCGAGAAAACAAAAGCAAGGTCATACACAAGATAAACTGAGACAAGAGATAAAGTAACGCTTTGTAAAGAGGAGAACCTACAATACGCGGCCTGGGTGTTTGTGTGGAGTGCTCCAGTAATCAGTATTCGGGACTTCCTGGAGGAAGCAGGTGAGGTGTCACGTGACCAGGTGAGTGCGTGATGTCAGCGGGTGGTGCATTCTGGGTAGTGTAGTTGTTGACCTGAGAACCTCCGTTAGAGCTGAGTGTGGAAGGGACAGAGGAGCTAACAGCACCAGACGTGACAGTACCTCCCCCCAAGGGAGTCGGAACGGAGCCGGAACGGGGACGACCACGACGACGTCCACCCGACAGGCAGGGAGTACCGGCGGGAGGAACAGGCGTAGCCACAGAGGTGCCGGACAGGCGGGGTCTGCGAGACTGGGAACCCCGACGCACCGGAGCCGAAGAAGAGAGTGAGCGCTTGGGACGCCCACGGGGTCTAGGAGCAGGTTTTCCAGGGTGACGGGCATGAAATTCGGCCAGTAGAGCAGGATCCAGCACATCACCGGCGGCAACCCAGCAACGCTCCTCAGGGCCGTAACCCTCCCAGTCTATCAGGTACTTGAGCACACCGCCACGCCTGCGTGAATCCAGCACCTCTCGAACAGCATAGGTAGACGAATCCTCCCCCTCCACTGCCGCGGGCGGCACGTCATCAGGAACACCCTCGGCAAGCGGACCTGGGACAAGAGGCTTGAGCAGAGAGACATGAAACGAATTATGCACTCTGTACTGAGCAGGTAACTCAATCTTATAAGTCACCTCGTTAACCTGAGATAAAACCTTAAATGGGCCAATATACTTAGGCAGCAGTTTCCTACAGGCCCCCTCAAACCTCAAGTCCCGGGTCGACAACCACACCCTGTATCCGGGTTGGTATTGGGGGGTGGTACCACGGTGTCTGTCGGACTGCTCCTTATACTTGCGTAAAACCTCCGAAATTTGTTGATGCGTCTCCTCCCACACCTGCTCACTCCGCTTCATCCAGTCGTCAACAGCAGGTATCTCAGTGGACGACGCTGTCCATGGAGCCAACGGAGGCTGGTAACCCAGAATGCACTGAAAGGGAGTGAGACTAGATGTAGAGTTAATGAGGGAGTTTTGGGCTATTTCAGCCCAAATAAGATACTGTGACCAATCATTAGGGTGTTTAAAGCAGTACAATCTCAGAAATTTACCTAATTCTTGATTGACCCTTTTACATTGCCCATTGCTGGTGGGATGAAACCCAGAAGTAAGACTAACGTGTACACCTAAGTGTTCAAAGAATGATTTCCAAACTCGAGAAGTAAATTGTGGACCTCTATCTGATAGAATATCTTCAGGAACGCCAAAATGTCTGAAAATGTGTGTGTAGATAGCTTGAGCTGTCTGAAGAGCATTAGGTAGTGCAGGAAAAGGGATAAATTTAACCCCTCTAGAGAATCTGTCTACGACTGTCAGGATGGTAGTGTAACCTTCTGATTCGGGTAAATCTGTAACAAAATCTACAGCAATTTGTGACCAAGGTCGTTCAGGAACAGGCAGAGGACAAAGTTTACCGGCTGGAAGGGCTTTGGGTGTTTTGCATTGAGCGCAGACTGAACATGAAACTACGAAAGCTTGTATGTCAGCTCGCATGGTTTCCCACCAATAACGAGCTGAGATTAGTTGTAGTGTACGTGTAATGCCGGGATGACCAGAAGTAAGGGCAGCATGTGCCCAACCAATGAGTTGATCGCGAAATTGTTCGGGTACAAAAATCTTGTGAGGAGGACAGCCCTCCGGAGGTGGTGTATTAACCTGGCTCTGATGAATAAGATCATCAAGCTCCCACCTAATGGCAGCTACTTTAACTGTGGGTGGCAGAATGTATTCGGGTTCTGAAGCACGGCATGCGTCGTCTGGGGAACTAAAAACGCGAGATAAAGCATCCGCCTTAGTATTACGGTTACCAGGTCGAAACGAGATAGAGAAATCAAAACGTGAGAAGAATAATGACCAACGAGCTTGACGGGGGTTTAAGCGTTTAGCTGTACGGAGATATTCCAAATTTTTATGGTCTGTTAGTACAGTAAATGGATGTGCAGCACCTTCCAGCCAGTGACGCCATTCCTCAAGAGCAAGTTTGACAGCCAGTAATTCTCTATCCCCTATCCCATAGTTACGCTCAGCTGGTGACATTTTACGCGAGAAGAAGGCTATGGGATGGAGTTTAGGTGGTGAACCGCTGCGCTGGGAGAGAACTGCTCCCACGCCAGTATCTGAAGCATCGACCTCGACTACAAATGGTAGTTCAGGTTTGGGGTGCATGAGGATGGGGGCAGAAACAAAAGCAGTTTTTAGCTGGTGGAACGCTAAGTCAGCTTCAGGGGACCACTTAAGGACCTTGGTGGCGTTCATAGTGAGCGCAGTGAGCGGAGCAGCTATACTGCTGAAATTACGTATAAAACGTCTATAGAAATTCGCAAATCCTAAGAAACGTTGTAAGTCTTTAATAGATTGGGGAACGGGCCAGCTAGTAACGGCATCTACTTTGGAGTCATCCATAAGAACTCCCTGGGAGCTGATAACATAGCCGAGAAATGCGACTCTCTGAAGGTGGAACTCGCATTTCTCGGCTTTAGCATAGAGGTTGTTCTCCAATAGTCGTTGGAGAACCGAGCGAACATGTAGCACGTGAGACTTAAGGTCGGACGAATAAATTAATATGTCGTCTATAAATAGGGTAACATATTTGCCAATCATGTCACGAAAAAGGTCATTCATAAACGACTGAAACACAGCGGGGGCGTTAGCAAGACCATAACTCATCACTAAGTACTCATAGTGGCCATTGGTAGTAGTAAACGCAGTTTTCCCCCTCCCTAATGCGGATCAAATTGTAAGCACTACGTAAATCGAGCTTAGTGAAATAGGTTGCATTCCGCAACTGCTCAAGAGCGCATGGAATGAGGGGCTAACTGCTTAGTAATAGCGTTCAAACCTCGGTAATCTATACAGGGTCTCAGTCCCCCGTCCTTTTTCTTCACAAAGAAGAAACCCGAACCGACAGGAGACTTAGACGGGCGAATGAAACCCTGAGCTAAAGCCTCAGAGACGTAGTCTGCCATAGCCTTCTCCTCATCGAGAGTAAGGGGGTACACCCTAGCTTTGGGTAAAGTGGCACCCTCCACTAGATCGATAGCACAGTCACAGGGGCGATGAGGAGGCAACTTAGTAGCGTTATCTTTGCTAAATACTTCTAAAAAATCAGAATACTCAGTGGGAATAACAGGGGAATCAGAAACTTCAGGGCTCTCCACAGAAGTGGACTGAATAATAAGGCTGTCTAAAGCTAAACAGTTCTTATGACAGTGAGAAGACCAAACCGTGATATCCCCATCGCGCCAGGAGACGGTGGGATCATGGGTCTTGAGCCATGGCATGCCCAGGATCACAGGATGCTCGGTGCTGGGAAGCACGAAAAGTGGCAGTTCTTCAAAATGAAGAGCGCTGGCTTGTAGGGTGATGGGTAGCGTCTGAAGTGTGACCGGTTTGGAGCGCACAGTCTTCCCGTCCACAGCATGAATGGATAACGGACGCAGAAGTTCTCGGGTGGGTATGCCGTGCTCCTTCACCAGGTCCAGACTGATGAAGTTCCCTTCCGACCCGGAGTCTATAAGCGCTGGGACAGAGAGCATACCATCAGGCAACATAATATTAACAGGTAACGAGAAACATTGAGAACGAAATATTGTGTTTTGCTTACGTACCACGTTAGCACTCCACGCGCTGTCCCAGGGCTGGAGCTTTCACAGGTCGGGTCAGGAGACCACACTCAGCCTTGAAATGACCGGCCTCCCCACAATGAAGGCACAAATGAAGCTGGATCCGGCGCTGTCGCTCCTCTGGAGTTAGCCGGGTTTTCTGGATGTCCATGGGCTCTGGGGCCGACAGCGCAGCTTTCTCTGGTGTGGAGGTGCGGGGCAGAGTCACAGGAGTGTGCTGAGTGCGAGAGCTGGTCTTGGGGCGGTGCGAGAGAAGTTGATCCAAACGGATCGACAGTGAGATGAGCTGATCCAAAGTTAGCGAATCATCTCTGCAGGCTAACTGCCTCTGTATGTCTGGGTTGAGTCCGCATCTGAATACGTTAATCAAAGCTGCATTATTCCAACCACTACCAGCTGCACGAGTGCGGAACTCCAAAGCGTAGGAAGCCAACGGCTTCTGACCTTGCTTGAGAGCCAGCAAAAGTTCTCCATTAGACTGTCCATAATGAGAATGATCAAAAACCGAGCGAAAAATAGCCAAAAAATCAGTGTAGCTAGCCCCAGAAACTTCCTCCCAAATAGCTGTAGCCCACTCAAGTGCCTTACCAGAAAGCCGGGAGATAATAAAACCGAACTTAGCATTATCGTTTGTGGGCGGTGAATTACTAAAAAACACGGAGCATCGCAAAAGAAAACCGCTGCATTTTTCCGGATCCCCATCAAAAATCTCCGGTTTAGAGACAGAAAAACCAGGCACAGATGAAACAGCGTTGGGCAAACGGGGGGCAGCTAACGGGCTAGGGCTAGGGCTAGGCTCAGTTAAGCCTCTGAGGTGAGCTAGCAGCTCCGAAAGCTGTTGCTGCTGTGTAGCTTGTTGGCTGGCTAGCTCAGAAACAGCTTGGGTCACACCAACGAGCGTTTGCTGGTGCTGACCGAGTAGCCTCCCCTTATTGGCTAAACCAGATCTAATAGCCTCAGTATCTGCTTTCTGATGTTGTACGGCCGCGTATTCTGTCATGGTGAGCACAGAATTGCAGACACGTGCAGATACTGATACTGATGATACTGGTGTGGGTGTTTGTGTGGAGTGCTCTTATATAGTGCCAGTAATCAGTATTCGGGAGTTCCTGGAGGAAGCAGGTGAGGTGTCACGTGACCAGGTGAGTGCGTGATGTCAGCGGGTGGTGCATTCTGGGTAGTGTAGTTGTTGACCTGAGAACCTCCGTTAGAGCAGAGTGTGGAAGGGACAGAGGAGCTAACAGCACCAGACGTGACAGGTGTGCTAGATTTACTAGATTTTTCTGAAGGAATAAAGAGCGGCAACTTTCATTGTCCTTCTGAGGTGTTGTTCTTCCTCCTGAAAAAAAGAGATCCCCCACTCCCCAAATGTGTCCAAAAAAAAAGCCAGTTTAAAAAAGGAGTATGGCGTCACACCATATGACATTTATTTTTGGGACAAAATGTTTTAGTTAATCCTACAAAATAGTATGCCCAAACTTTAAGCTAAGTATACTCACAAGTAGACATATTGGTTATTAATATATGATTGATTAAACAGGAAATTAATTAATTTGCTTGTTTTTTATTCAAAATCTAACTTTGTGAAATGTCACTGGGACAGTCACAGTCAGCTATATGAGCTTTTTCTAGTTTGATTAAAAATTGTGAAAAAAAAATGTTAATGCTCTGTCAGTTCACATATGACAGCACTTTCTGATCAATATCATCACAGTTTTTGACAGATTCTTCTATAATTTACATATATTTGACACACTGGACCAAAAAAGGTCAGGTCATGTCAACCACCCATAAATATATAACTTTTCTCGTTTTGGAGTATACAATATATGCACACACAAAAATATACTTAATTTATCTTGCCATTTTTGTACATAAACAGTACTTGTAAATCATGTATTGCACTATGAAACTGCTATATTCATTACATACTACTTAAAACAAAAAGACACTTGTCATCAAATGAAGCTTTGCACTGCACACCCTCTGCTAACCTGCTGTCTATGTAGTCAGCTAGCTATGCTAGTTAGTTAGCAAACTAACGTTCGTAGTGGTTAGCTAGCTAACTAATGGGTAGCTAGCTAGATAACTACCATTCACATTCGTAGCTTAACGTTAAAACTATGTTTTTTTTATCGCCATTTGCATTAAGATAACATGTTCTGAACTCTGTGCTACTAGTACACCATCAGATAACGTTTTCAAAAGGCGTTCACCAGCGCTTACCCAGCCACTGCGCTTTACTAGTAAGAGCCGTTCTTATCCTGCGCAGCTCCCCGCAGCCTTCAGCTGCTCCGCCTCACCCAGACCGAGGCTGCGTTCTAATTGGCTGATACACTTTAAACTGCGAGCGCGAAGCCTTCAACCAGAACCCGCGAAACCTGCAGTCTATCCTGTCCTGTACAATCCACAGCCAGAGGCAAGCCACATACGTGATGCTAAAAAAAGACAATACAAGGGATACCTGCTGAATGATGATAAGGTCCAGTCAAATAATGCTGTGATAGTGTGGAGACCATGACATAATCACATATGCGGACATAAAAAGAGGTAATGTGAAATTCCAGCCCACTATGTACAGTAAATATGAACACTAATAATTACTTGCCCATATAATAAACATATTAATATTCTATTTTATTATTTTAGACAAATAATAAAATAATAAATAAAAAAGTGAAATATAAAAAATACACAGAAGAAGACACTCAAATTCCACGAACAAGTTGTTTGAGGAGACAATTTGTTTGTCTTAATAAAGGTAATAATTCTCCATCCATCCATTCATCCAACTCAAACATATGAAATGTACACATGAGTAATATTGCAATAATTTATAGACATGTTAAATGTGAAAAACAGTTTAGCTTATCTTTACACATCTTCTTTATGGAACGCTGCATATTTAAACACACATTTGCTGCTTAATTTCCAATTAGTGTAAATAATATATTGTTAACCAAATATGCCCTGTAAAAATTTCATATTTGTTAATGTAATGTAACTGTTCTTAAGAGACACCTAACAGGGATTTATCACATGTATTTGACCTAATATTTATGTCAATTATGCATTGTGCTCTACAAAACTTTTCATTCCGTAGAATAAAAGATTCAAAAATAAACACTATTTCTAAATATAAGCCTATAAGCACCCAAACATCCCTTTCAGACAGCTTCCCTGGGTCCCCGCCGTGAGATGCCGCGTCCTGAGAGCGCACAGTGGTCCGCGGAGTCCTTCAGTTGCTTAACTTCTGTTATTGCATCAAAGCAACGTAGATACAATCAGTTTCAGTCATGAGTAAAGGAAATAAACCTCTTACTGATGCAGGAGGACTGTCTCTGTGTTATCAAATATACTGTAAAGCATTATCTTCAGAAATGCTGGTCCTAGGTGATTTTAATGGCTTTAGTGATCATTGTCCGATCGGGTGCATTAGAACCAGTTCAAAGATACAAACGGGCTCTCGGATGGTGGTTAGAAGAAGCTTTTCTTTCTGATTTAGTAGTGAGCAAAATTCACTTAACATTTGAAGTACAGATGTGGATAATGCATTAGAACATTTCAGGAATTCATTCCTTTCAGTGGCGAATAAACATGCTCCGTACAAAAAACTGCGAATAAGAGCCCAGTAATAATAATAATAATAATAATAATAATAATAATAATAATAATAATAATAATAATAATAATAATTTAGCCCCGGGTTCTCAGGAGAAATTTCCTCCCTGCTACAGTCAAGAAATAAAGCCTGGTCAATTGCCAGACGCACAGGGAAGGTGAAAATGGCTTACATTTAGACAATCGAGAAACAGATGCACCTCTGCAATTAGAAAAGCCAAATCAGATTATTTCTTCAACCAAATTACTAGCTCCTCTAATCCACAAGATTTCTGGAAAGCAATAAACTTTCTCAAAAACAACTCCCAACAAATCCCAACAAAAATTCTAGTCAATAGTAATTTAATATCTGACCAGCAAGAACTGTGCCAACTGGTCAGATATAATAACACTGACTCAAACCTGCATGTAAATCAGCCTATCATTACTACTACTGCTTCCGAGAAAATCGATATCTTCTCCCTCCAGACCTGCTCTCCATACATATAGCTAACGCCCTTTCCTCTATTAATCATCGGAAAACAATAGGTGAGGACGGTCTGGACCCCTACCGTCTACGTCTCGCAACCCCAGTGATTTTAGAACATATTACATACAATTTTAATCTTTCTATTTTATCTTGCAGAATTCCCAGTATCTGGAAACAGCTCATGTTATTCCTTTGCATAAAAGAGGAAATGCGGCAGATCTAAATATTTACAGGCCAATCTCAAAACTGTCTTGTTTATCTAAAAGTTTAGAATCCGCTGTGAATAACCAGCTCAAGTCTTTTCTTTATGATCAATGTTTCTTCCCGAGTGAAAATAAAGGTTGATTGATTGATTGATTGATTGATTGATTTATTTATTGATTGATTGATTGATTGATTGATTGATTGATTGATTGATTGATTGATTGATCCATTGATTAATTGATTGATTGACTGATTGATTACGTGCGTGTCAATCTAGAGTTTTGTTTATTGACTTAGTTCCAACTGTACACTGTAAAAATGAGGAAAGAAAAATCTGCGTTTAAAATGTGTTTTAGATGTGACTAAATGTAATTTGTAAGATGTAGGACAAATTATAATCATCATATTACACAAAAAAACTATTATAAATTAATTTGTAAACCTAATATAATTTAAATGCGAGCGTAAAACGGGTGTTGTTGAAAGTAATTTCTTTAAAACCAGGCTAGACGGGTCTCGCGGCGGGGTTGCCGCAGCTATGCCTCAATGGCAAAATCTGGACACTGTATAATTTAACACTAGAGCACTAGAGCAAGTTAAAAGTGCAAATAACTGATAATAATCCCAGCAGCCCTGTAACAGATCATCTTAACAGAGCTTTTTAAACTGGCCACCCAGTTAGCCTTCTTTTCGTATGTAATATTATAATTTTATTCTCGAAGTCCGCTATTTTTTTTTACAGTGCTTTGGCGTACCTTCAGTCAGTGGCGCAAAAAGGGGGTATGCAGCGTATGCGACGCATAGGGGCGCTGCATAGAGGGGGCGCCAAATCGATGCTGGAAAATTATTTCTTTCTTTTTTTCTTTTTTTTTTTGCCCGCCACCACCCCCACTCTTCGGAGGACTTTTTAAGACTTTATTTTTATTGTTTATTGGTTGAGGAAGGGTAGGGAGATAGGTAAATATGAGAAAATTATTTCTAGTATTTTCTGTAAGAGCTGTTTGTTCATGTATGATAATACACAGGGGCGTCACCTGGCCTGGGCTTTCAGTAGCCCCGAATCGTTTCGCTCAGTTCAGCTGTATTATTAGCAGTGATGGTAGGCTTTATAATAAACGGCGTTACTAACGCCGTTACTTTTTTTAGTAAGAGTAATCTAACTAATTACTCTGACTGTAACTATAACGCCGTTACCATTTCCGACACCCCGTTACTGCACGTTACTTTAGCAGCTGAATGACCTTTTTTTTTAACAGCCAAAGGCCCTATCATACACCCTGCGCAAGGCGTGTAGCGTGGCGCCTTGCCACCCGTCAACAGTTTATTTTTAGGCCTTGCACGCGTCATTAAAATAGCGTTGGACTTTTGGATGAATTTAAGGCTGATGGGCGTGGTGGTCTAGAAATGATGTGTGTTTAGGTACATTTCTGGCGTGTTTCTATCTTGGCAGCGGAAAAAAGCTTTGCGCGATTGATCCCCCTTCTTTACCACAGAAAATTAAAGCTCCACCAGAGCCTTCAGCAATCAACTATAAAAATAAAATATACTTAAAAATCTGCACAGAACTATAAATTATTATTAGTTATATTTATTTCTGTCAGTTATAAGGATTTATATTTATGTTTACTACACAGACTAAATAACTGTAACTATAACTGTAGCAGACAGGCATTCTGCTGTTTAAGAATTTCAACAGATTCATATTCTCACTATGGAGTTTTTGATATGGAAAATTAAAAGAGATAAGAACTTTGACTAAACATAAATTTATTTTATTTAACTTTGCCATTATTTAACTGAATTTCACTTTTATATCTGAAAAATAAAGCACACTGTCGGCGTCTGGTGCTGCCCGTCAATTACATAAAACTTAAAACATTTGAAATACACAGAAATATAAAGCTATACGTTAGAATTCGTTTCTTATAACCAGGGCAAATGTATTAAAATATTAAATAAATAAATTAATTAATTAATTAATTAATTAAGATCTCATCCAGTGCACTTAAATGTTGCAGGCACGCAAAGTGGTGCTTGGTGCTTGGCGCTTGGCTCTCTCTTCTAAAAAAAAACTTTTTAATACATAAGGTCGGACAAGTGAAGTTAAATTCATGTTATTAAATTTACTAAAGCCAACAAATGTACTGAAAATTAATAAAGAGAAATCAGGCAAAATGCGCTGCGCCTCTCGCTCTCTCTCTTTCGCAGCGCGGAGCTGAATTCAGCGCGAGGCTATATAAATATTATAAAACTCAGTTCAGTCAAATAAAAATAAGTAAGGACCTGTAAGTTCATCAAATATTGTCAAATATAAAGAATATATTGAGGTTTTGGTGAGCTGTTTTCATGATTTGAAACTAACCAAAACTTTTATTATTATGCGCAGAAAGCCTGTGATTGTTTTAAATGAGTTTTTTAATGGATTGTTGTTTTTGTCCATTCTTTTGTTTTGTTTATATATACATTTTTAATTTGATTGTGGTTTGGTTTGTTTAATTTGTATCCCCAGATTTTCCGTTTTTTTTTAAGTATTACAAATCTTAGTAATTCTCTTTGGTCATGTGGAGTTTTTCGTTTCTTATTTTTTTTAATTCGTTAGATTATATTTTTGTCAACATTTTGGGTTTGTCCACAGTTTCCGTTAGTAACTCTTTTTTGGAGGAGTAACAAGTATCTATAACTAATTACTTTTTCAAAGTAACGTGCCCAACACTGATTGTTAGTGAGGAGACTGTGAATGGAACATCTCTCAAGGCGAATCACAGAGCCAGTTCACGGATAAAGTTCCGTCTTTCAGGAGAAACAACCAATCAGCTTGCTGGTTTTGCGGAACTGTGGCCTAGTAGGGAGCACCCCCCCCCCCCCAGCCCCCCACCGCCTCTCTGAGGAGGATTTTTGAGGGGGTTTGAGGTCTTGCACTGAATATTATCGCTGACACGTCTCTGAATCAAAACACACAGATCAAGGTTTATAATGAACCTGAGCACCCAATAACTATTTAATTTTCAAATTAATACTGTGTTTTTATTCATTTAGGATTGCAGGATTACTGTAAGCTATATTTAACAAAAATGTATTTAGCTAACCAGTTAGCTAGAAGCTGGATGTTGTGGATAGCCAGAATTTAGTTCTATACTTAGTTTAAAGGAGTTTCTTAACCCTGGTCTCTGCCCTAAAATTGTATGTTTTCCACCGGATCCAACTTATCAGCTAATAAACTAATATAATTAACTGGGCTGAGCCCCGGATTTTTACATACCCGATAATACACATTAAAAAACAGAAGCACAGCACTAATAAGGCATGTTTTTTTCCGTCGTGACGAACCTGCAGGACAGGTGCTGTATTTACAATATAAGGGATCACAACAAGTAAGTAAGTAGATGGTGAATCATAAAACGAATAAGTTATACAACAGGAGTTGCCAACGCTGTTTTTTATATTAAATAACTGATATTGTGCATCTAGAAAAAAAAAATGATAGTCTGTTTGTATACACCTCAAAAAGTGTGTAGTTGCACCCCTGCCTTCAGTCTCACTTTCGTCTCCAGGCAAATTCTCATTTGAGATTGTGCTGTATTCATTATACCGAAGAGTGCTGATATCAGAGGGGGAGTATCATTTCGGCAGGTGTAATTATCAGATATTAAGATTTTAAGAACTTGGTTATCTTCGCAGATTTTTCGATTAAATTGTGTTTAACATATTCTCCTAATAATGATCATTATGGCTAAAACGCGTTGTCATAGGAGTTATTCAGTTCTGCAATACCCGTCTTTTTTTGTTATATACAACGGTCTTTGGCTTTATATCTTGCTGTGTTCTAAGTGATATAAATATAAAGCGTTATTTACACACAAAAAATAACAGGCCCACATGTTTACCAGACGCGCTGGACTGGTAATCTGGCGTACCGGGCAAATGCCTGGTGGGCCGACAGTCCTCTGACAGTCCGACTCCTCAGCCGACAGTCCTCTGCTGACTTTTTTTTTCTTCCTTTTTTTCTAAGAGACCGGCCCACAAGTTAGAGGGGGTCTCTCTCTCGCTCCCTGACTCGCCTAATCGCGCGCGCTCTCTCTCCCTGACGGTCTCTCTCTCTTTCTCACACTTTCCCTTTTTTCTCGGTCTCTCGCTCTCTCTGTCTCTCTCTGACTTCAATCTCTCTTTTTTTCGCTTGCTCTATTTCTCTTTTTCTGGCTCTCTCCCTTTTTTCTCTGTCTCTCGCTCGCTCTCTCTGACTGTCTCTCTTTTTCTTGCTCGCTCTCTATCTCTCTCGCTCTCACTTTCTGATGTAAGTAAAAAGTAATAAGAAAAAAATATTTGTAGTTAAAGTACTGCTGTTGTTTTTGTTTTTAATAAAGCGCCACAATCGTGCTCATTGTTTATTTGTTCTACCTAGAGAGTAGATGAGATGAGAGTAGGAGAGAACTCTGGTTTCAAACATTTATTAAAGGGGTTCGAGCCCCGTTACAACATTCCATTCCAAACATGATTATGTTCAATTTTTATTATTAAGTTGATACTGGTGAGGCTATAAAGAATGCCCTATTTGTAGCCTGATACAAATAAATGTTATAGCTGTAAACTTGTGTATCAGAGAAATAGAAAAAATACATATTAGAGATGATTTAAAAAAAAAAAAAAAAATCTATTGATCTACACAGAGCAGACAAAAATGGCGGAGATAATAATAGACAATAAACTTCTTATATTTAATATGCGGATTATACATCATGTTTCTCTGTAACCCCACAAATATAAATTAAGTTGGTTGTGCTCCACAAATTATGAGGGGCCGGTCTTTTTCCACGTCTGTGTTTGTGTTTCTTCTTCTACAAGCAAGCTAAATAATAATTTTTATACATTTATACATATATGGCATATGCTGATGATGAACTTCTGTATTCTGGTGCACCTCTAAAAGGGCCAAAGTTTAAATGTCCTGCAGCATAACCTGACTGGAATAGCTCTGGAACATATGTTCAAGATTTGTAATGAACATGTCTCTGGGTTAGTGCCAGAAAGTGTGTACCTGTTTAACAAAGCTTATGGAGAGTATGGTCACCTCATAATGCTCCTCATGTTGTATATACCTGGAGACAAAGGTCCAACACAATGTGAAAGCATGCCAGTTTGTATTTGATGCAGATACAAATCCACAGACTAGAGAAGAGGTCCAAGGTGTTAGCACTAATATGTAGCTCAGACTCCGTTGCCCGGACATTAATTCAGAACACTGAACAATTCAATAGGCTGTATGGGTGTGATTTTTGCTATCACACAGGTGGAGACACCTGATTAACAACAACATATCGCACCTTCTAGTAGGCACAGTACGTACATAGTAAACCACTTGGATGGACCAATTTTCACGTGATAACGTCCATTCAATGGAATGATAACATTCAAATCGGGTGGTGGAGGACCCTATCCTTTTAGAAGACCAGAACTGTTTGTATACACCTCAAAAAGTGTGTAGTTGCACCCCTGCCTTCAGTCTCACTTTCGTCTCCAGGCAAATTCTCATTTGAGATTGTGCTGTATTCATTATACCGAAGAGTGCTGATATCAGAGGGGGAGTATCATTTCGGCAGGTGTAATTATCAGATATTAAGATTTTAAGAACTTGGTTATCTTCGCAGATTTTTCGATTAAATTGTGTTTAACATATTCTCCTAATAATGATCATTATGGCTAAAACGCGTTGTCATAGGAGTTATTCAGTTCTGCAATACCCGTCTTTTTTTGTTATATACAACGGTCTTTGGCTTTATATCTTGCTGTGTTCTAAGTGATATAAATATAAAGCGTTATTTACACACAAAAAATAACAGGCCCACATGTTTACCAGACGCGCTGGACTGGTAATCTGGCGTACCGGGCAAATGCCTGGTGGGCCGACAGTCCTCTGACAGTCCGACAGTCCTCTGCTGACTTTTTTTTTCTTTTTTTTTCTTCCTTTTTTTCTAAGAGACCGGCCCACAAGTTAGAGGGGGTCTCTCTCTCGCTCCCTGACTCGCCTAATCGCGCGCGCTCTCTCTCCCTGACGGTCTCTCTCTCTTTCTCGCACTTTCCCTTTTTTCTCGGTCTCTCGCTCTCTCTGTCTCTCTCTGACTTCAATCTCTCTTTTTTTCGCTTGCTCTATTTCTCTTTTTCTGGCTCTCTCCCTTTTTTCTCTGTCTCTCGCTCGCTCTCTCTGACTGTCTCTCTTTTTCTTGCTCGCTCTCTATCTCTCTCGCTCTCACTTTCTGATGTAAGTAAAAAGTAATAAGAAAAAAATATTTGTAGTTAAAGTACTGCTGTTGTTTTTGTTTTTAATAAAGCGCCACAATCGTGCTCATTGTTTGTTTGTTCTACCTAGAGAGTAGATGAGATGAGAGTAGGAGAGAACTCTGGTTTCAAACATTTATTAAAGGGGTTCGAGCCCCGTTACAACATTCCATTCCAAACATGATTATGTTCAATTTTTATTATTAAGTTGATACTGGTGAGGCTATAAAGAATGCCCTATTTGTAGCCTGATACAAATAAATGTTATAGCTGTAAACTTGTGTATCAGAGAAATAGAAAAAATACATATTAGAGATGATTTAAAAAAAAAAAAAAAATCTATTGATCTACACAGAGCAGACAAAAATGGCGGAGATAATAATAGACAATAAACTTCTTATATTTAATATGCGGATTATACATCATGTTTCTCTGTAACCCCACAAATATAAATTAAGTTGTTTGTGCTCCACAAATTATGAGGGGCCGGTCTTTTTCCACGTCTGTGTTTGTGTTTCTTCTTCTACAAGCAAGCTAAATAATATTTTTTATACATTTATACATATATGGCATATGCTGATGATGAACTTCTGTATTCTGGTGCACCTCTAAAAGGGCCAAAGTTTAAATGTCCTGCAGCATAACCTGACTGGAATAGCTCTGGAACATATGTTCAAGATTTGTAATGAACATGTCTCTGGGTTAGTGCCAGAAAGTGTGTACCTGTTTAACAAAGCTTATGGAGAGTATGGTCACCTCATAATGCTCCTCATGTTGTATATACCTGGAGACAAAGGTCCAACACAATGTGAAAGCATGCCAGTTTGTATTTGATGCAGATACAAATCCACAGACTAGAGAAGAGGTCCAAGGTGTTAGCACTAATATGTAGCTCAGACTCCGTTGCCCGGACATTAATTCAGAACACTGAACAGTTCAAAACAACTCTTGAAGCCGTTTTGGGTCGTAAAACTCATTTCTGATCGAAAGAGTAGTTTTCAGTTCAAAACAACTCTTGAACCCGTTTATTGCTGTAAGAAGTGAAAAGAGCTCAAAACTATGCCCAAACCGCTTCTCTCGGTTTATAACCGTCTGAAAACAGACTTTACTACATTCAACACACAAATTAACCAAAACACGTAAAAAATGTTTTTACAAGATGTTAGTGCATTTTACACGGTTAAAATGTATTTTGGGTCGTAGAAACGAATTTCTGATCGAAAGAGTAGTTTTCAGTTCAAAACAACTCTTGAAGCCATTTATCGCTGTAAGAAGTGAGAGAAGCTCAAAACTATGCCCAAACCGCTTCTCTCGGTTTTTAACCGTCTGAAAACAGACTTTACTACATTCAACACACAAATTAACCCAAACACGTAAAAATGTTTTTTTACAAGATGTTATTGCATTTTACACGGTTAAAATGTGTTTTGGGTCGTAGAAACTAATTTCTGATCGAAAGAGTAGTTTTCAGTTCAAAACAACTCTTGAAGCCGTTTATCGCTGTAAGAAGTGAGAGAAGCTCAAAACTATGCCCAAAAACGCTTCTCTCGGTTTATAACCGTCTGAAAACAGACTTTACTACATTCAACACAGAAATGAACCAAAACACGTAAAAAATGTTTTTTACAAGATGTTAGTGCATTTTACACGGTTAAAATGTATTTTGGGTCGTAGAAACTAATTTCTGATCGAAAGAGTAGTTTTCAGTTCAAAACAACTCTTGAAGCCGTTTATCGCTGTAAGAAGTGAGAGAAGCTCAAAACTATGCCCAAACCGCTTCTCTCGGTTTATAACCGTCTGAAAACAGACTTTACTACATTCAACACAGAAATGAACCAAAACACGTAAAAAATGTTTTTTACAAGATGTTATTGCATTTTACACGGTTAAAATGTATTTTGGGTCGTAGAAACTAATTTCTGATCGAAAGAGTAGTTTTCAGTTCAAAACAACTCTTGAAGCCGTTTATCGCTGTAAGAAGTGAGAGAAGCTCAAAACCATGCCCAAAACGCCTCTCTCGGTTTATACCGTCTGAAAACAGACTTTACTACATTCAACACACAAATTAACCCAAACACGTAAAAAATGTTTTTTACAAGATGTTAGTGCATTTTACACGGTTAAAATGTATTTTGGGTCGTAAAACTCATTTCTGATCGAAAGAGTAGTTTTCAGTTCAAAACAACTCTTGAACCCGTTTATTGCTGTAAGAAGTGAAAAGAGCTCAAAACTATGCCCAAAAACGCTTCTCTCGGCTTATACCGTCTGAAAACAGACTTTACTACGTTCAACACAGAACTGAACCAAAACACGTAAAAAATGTTTTTTACAAGATGTTATTGTATTTCACACGGTTAAAATGTATTTTGGGTCGTAGAAACTAATTTCTGATCGAAAGAGTAGTTTTCAGTTCAAAACAACTCTTGAAGCCGTTTATCGCTGTAAGAAGCTCAAAACTATGCCCAAACCGCTTCTCTCGGTTTATAACCGTCTGAAAACAGACTTTACTACATTCAACACAGAAATGAACCAAAACACGTAAAAAATGTTTTTTACAAGATGTTATTGCATTTTACACGGTTAAAATGTATTTTGGGTCGTAGAAACTAATTTCTGATCGAAAGAGTAGTTTTCAGTTCAAAACAACTCTTGAACCCGTTTATTGCTGTAAGAAGTGAAAAGAGCTCAAAACTATGCCCAAAAACGCTTCTCTCGGCTTATACCGTCTGAAAACAGACTTTACTACGTTCAACACAAAAATGAACCAAAACACGTAAAAAATGTTTTTTACAAGATGTTAGTGCATTTTACACGGTTAAAATGTATTTTGGGTCGTAGAAACTAATTTCTGATCGAAAGAGTAGTTTTCAGTTCAAAACAACTCTTGAAGCCGTTTATGGCTGTAAGAAGTGAGAGAAGCTCAAAACTATGCCCAAACCGCTTCTCTCGGTTTATAACCGTCTGAAAATAGACTTTACTACATTCAACACACAAATGAACCAAAACACGTAAAAAATGTTTTTTACAAGATGTTATTGCATTTTACACGGTTAAAATGTATTTTGGGTCGTAGAAACTAATTTCTGATCGAAAGAGTAGTTTTCAGTTCAAAACAACTCTTGAAGCCGTTTATCGCTGTAAGAAGTGAGAGAAGCTCAAAACTATGCCCAAACCGCTTTTCACGGTTTATAACCGTCTGAAAACAGACTTTACTACGTTCACAACAGAAATGAACCAAAACACGTAAAAAATGTTTTTTACAAGATGTTATTGTATTTCACACGGTTAAAATGTGTTTTGGGTCGTAAAACTCATTTCTGATCGAAAGAGTAGTTTTCAGTTCAAAACAACTCTTGAACCCGTTTATTGCTGTAAGAAGTGAAAAGAGCTCAAAACTATGCCCAAAAACGCTTCTCTCGGCTTATACCGTCTGAAAACAGACTTTACTACGTTCAACACAGAACTGAACCAAAACACGTAAAAAATGTTTTTTACAAGATGTTATTGCATTTTACACGGTTAAAATGTATTTTGGGTCGTAGAAACTAATTTCTGATCGAAAGAGTAGTTTTCAGTTCAAAACAACTCTTGAAGCCGTTTATCGCTGTAAGAAGTGAGAGAAGCTCAAAACTATGCCCAAACCGCTTTTCACGGTTTATAACCGTCTGAAAACAGACTTTACTACGTTCACAACAGAAATGAACCAAAACACGTAAAAAATGTTTTTTACAAGATGTTATTGTATTTCACACGGTTAAAATGTGTTTTGGGTCGTAGAAACTAATTTCTGATCGAAAGAGTAGTTTTCAGTTCAAAACAACTCTTGAAGCCGTTTATCGCTGTAAGAAGTGAGAGAAGCTCAAAACTATGCCCAAACCGCTTCTCTCGGTTTATAACCGTCTGAAAATAGACTTTACTACATTCAACACACAAATGAACCAAAACACGTAAAAAATGTTTTTTACAAGATGTTATTGCATTTTACACGGTTAAAATGTATTGTGGGTCGTAGAAACTAATTTCTGATCGAAAGAGTAGTTTTCAGTTCAAAACAACTCTTGAAGCCGTTTATCGCTGTAAGAAGTGAGAGAAGCTCAAAACCATGCCCAAAACGCCTCTCTCGGTTTATACCGTCTGAAAACAGACTTTACTACATTCAACACACAAATTAACCCAAACACGTAAAAAATGTTTTTTACAAGATGTTAGTGCATTTTACACGGTTAAAATGTATTTTGGGTCGTAAAACTCATTTCTGATCGAAAGAGTAGTTTTCAGTTCAAAACAACTCTTGAACCCGTTTATTGCTGTAAGAAGTGAAAAGAGCTCAAAACTATGCCCAAAAACGCTTCTCTCGGCTTATACCGTCTGAAAACAGACTTTACTACGTTCAACACAGAACTGAACCAAAACACGTAAAAAATGTTTTTTACAAGATGTTATTGCATTTTACACGGTTAAAATGTATTTTGGGTCGTAGAAACTAATTTCTGATCGAAAGAGTAGTTTTCAGTTCAAAACAACTCTTGAAGCCGTTTATCGCTGTAAGAAGTGAGAGAAGCTCAAAACTATGCCCAAACCGCTTTTCACGGTTTATAACCGTCTGAAAACAGACTTTACTACGTTCACAACAGAAATGAACCAAAACACGTAAAAAATGTTTTTTTACAAGATGTTATTGTATTTCACACGGTTAAAATGTGTTTTGGGTCGTAAAACTCATTTCTGATCGAAAGAGTAGTTTTCAGTTCAAAACAACTCTTGAACCCGTTTATTGCTGTAAGAAGTGAAAAGAGCTCAAAACTATGCCCAAAAACGCTTCTCTCGGCTTATACCGTCTGAAAACAGACTTTACTACGTTCAACACAGAACTGAACCAAAACACGTAAAAAATGTTTTTTACAAGATGTTATTGCATTTTACACGGTTAAAATGTATTTTGGGTCGTAGAAACTAATTTCTGATCGAAAGAGTAGTTTTCAGTTCAAAACAACTCTTGAAGCCGTTTATCGCTGTAAGAAGTGAGAGAAGCTCAAAACTATGCCCAAACCGCTTTTCACGGTTTATAACCGTCTGAAAACAGACTTTACTACGTTCACAACAGAAATGAACCAAAACACGTAAAAAATGTTTTTTTACAAGATGTTATTGTATTTCACACGGTTAAAATGTGTTTTGGGTCGTAAAACTCATTTCTGATCGAAAGAGTAGTTTTCAGTTCAAAACAACTCTTGAACCCGTTTATTGCTGTAAGAAGTGAAAAGAGCTCAAAACTATGCCCAAAAACGCTTCTCTCGGCTTATACCGTCTGAAAACAGACTTTACTACGTTCACAACAGAAATGAACCAAAACACGTAAAAAATGTTTTTTACAAGATGTTATTGCATTTTACACGGTTAAAATGTATTTTGGGTCGTAGAAACTAATTTCTGATCGAAAGAGTAGTTTTCAGTTCAAAACAACTCTTGAAGCCGTTTATGGCTGTAAGAAGTGAGAGAAGCTCAAAACTATGCCCAAACCGCTTCTCTCGGTTTATAACCGTCTGAAAATAGACTTTACTACATTCAACACACAAATTAACCAAAACACGTAAAAAATGTTTTTTACAAGATGTTATTGCATTTTACACGGTTAAAATGTATTTTGGGTCGTAGAAACTAATTTCTGATCGAAAGAGTAGTTTTCAGTTCAAAACAACTCTTGAACCCGTTTATTGCTGTAAGAAGTGAAAAGAGCTCAAAACTATGCCCAAAAACGCTTCTCTCGGCTTATACCGTCTGAAAACAGACTTTACTACGTTCAACACAGAACTGAACCAAAACACGTAAAAAATGTTTTTTACAAGATGTTATTGCATTTTACACGGTTAAAATGTATTTTGGGTCGTAGAAACTAATTTCTGATCGAAAGAGTAGTTTTCAGTTCAAAACAACTCTTGAAGCCGTTTATCGCTGTAAGAAGTGAGAGAAGCTCAAAACTATGCCCAAACCGCTTTTCACGGTTTATAACCGTCTGAAAACAGACTTTACTACGTTCACAACAGAAATGAACCAAAACACGTAAAAAATGTTTTTTACAAGATGTTATTGTATTTCACACGGTTAAAATGTGTTTTGGGTCGTAGAAACTAATTTCTGATCGAAAGAGTAGTTTTCAGTTCAAAACAACTCTTGAAGCCGTTTATGGCTGTAAGAAGTGAGAGAAGCTCAAAACTATGCCCAAACCGCTTCTCTCGGTTTATAACCGTCTGAAAATAGACTTTACTACATTCAACACACAAATTAACCCAAACACGTAAAAAATGTGTTGAGAATGTGAGAGAAGCTCAAAACTATGCCCAAACCGCTTTTCACGGTTTATAACCGTCTGAAAACAGACTTTACTACGTTCACAACAGAAATGAACCAAAACACGTAAAAAATGTTTTTTACAAGATGTTATTGTATTTCACACGGTTAAAATGTGTTTTGGGTCGTAGAAACTAATTTCTGATCGAAAGAGTAGTTTTCAGTTCAAAACAACTCTTGAAGCCGTTTATCGCTGTAAGAAGTGAGAGAAGCTCAAAACTATGCCCAAACCGCTTTTCACGGTTTACAACCGTCTGAAAACAGACTTTACTACGTTCACAACAGAAATGAACCCTAACACTTAAGAAATTTATTTTACAAGATGTTAGTGCATTTTACACGGTTAAAATGTGTTTTGGGTCGTAAAACTCATATCTGATCGAAAGAGTAGTTATCAGTTCAAAACAACTCTTGAAGCCGTTTATCGCTGTAACGAGTGAGAGCGGAGCTCAAAACCATTCCCAAAACGCCTCTCTCGGTTTATACCGTCTGAAAACAGACTTTACTACGTTCAACACAGAAATGAACCAAAACACGTAAAAAATGTTTTTTTACAGGATGTTAGTGTATTTCACACGGTTAAAATGTGTTTTGGGTCGTAAAACTCATTTCTGATCGAAAGAGTAGTTTTCTAAACAGACTTAAAATGTTAAAATGTGTTTTGGGTCGTAAAACTCATATCTGATCGAAAGAGTAGTTATCAGTTCAAAACAACTCTTGAAGCCGTTTATCGCTGTAACGAGTGAGAGCGGAGCTCAAAAACCATTCCCAAAACGCCTCTCTCGGTTTATACCGTCTGAAAACAGACTTTACTACATTCAACACAGAAATGAACCAAAACACGTAAAAAATGTTTTTTTACAGGATCGAAAGAGTAGTTTTCAGTTCAAAACAACTCTTGAAGCCGTTTATTGCTGTAAGGAGATAGATACATAGATTCTTTATTGATCCCCGAGGGGAAATTCCAGACATCCAGCAGCAGGTATAATATACAAAGTTACAAAGTTACTAAATAAAATATATAAAAGATAAAGATACATATAATACAATCAAATAAAAAAATAGAATGTACAATGTAAAAATACAGTCTTTAGTGTGTGTAATGTAGAATGGAGGTAGTGCAGTTGAACAATATACAGTGAACACCAGTTGATGTGCATAAAGTGAGGATAACTGATGTCAGCCATACAGAAAGTGCAAATAAACAGTTATATAATGATTTAAATTCAGCAGTGCAAAAGATACATAAACAGTAGATGGATGAACTAGTGAATGGTCTACTAGTGCAAAATAGGGTAGAACTATAAAAATAGTGTTATAGCTGAGGGTGTGTCCATGGCGTGGACAGAGTTGCCAGGGTGAAAAAGTGTCACAGAGTCTTTAGTTTGCTGTGCTGAGATGAGTTGAAAAGTCTTATGGCCTGAGGGACAAAAGAGGGACAAAAGACTTTCGGAGTCTGTCTGTGGAGCAGGACTGCGACAGCAGTCTGCCACTGAATGAGCTCCTCTGCCTGGTGATGGTGCTGTGCAGAGGGTGGTGAACATTTTCCATGATGTTCAGCAGCTTGCTGAGGGCTCTCCTCTCTGCCAGTGGTGTTAAGGACTCCAGCTCTAAACCCAGCACAGAACCAGCTTTCCTCACCAGCCTGTCCAGTCGTCCAGCGTCCCTCTTGCTGATGCTGCCTCCCCAACACACTACAGCGTAAAAGAAGACGCTGGCTACCACAGACTGGTAGAACATCAGCAGGAGTTTCTGGCAGACGTTGAAAGACCTGAGCCTTCTGAGGAAGTACAGTCTGCTCTGTGCCTTCCTGTAGAGGGAGTCAGTGCTCACTGACCAGTCCCGCCTATCGTCCAGGTGCACACTAAGGTATCTGTAGGACTTGACCACCTCCACATCGACCCCCTCGATGGAGATTGGCTGCTGAGCAGAGGGCCTGGACCTCCTGAAGTCTATGCACATCTCCTTGGTTTTGGAGATGTTCAGCTGCAGATGGTTCATCTTGCACCACGCCACAAATTCCTCAACCAGGTTTCTGTACTCCCTCTCATCATCATTACGCACACACCCTACGATTGCAGTGTCGCCAGAGAACTTCTGCATGTAGCATGACTCCGAGTGATATTTGAAGTCTGATGTGTACAGGACTGGAGAGAGAACAGTCCCCTGTGGTGCTGATCTCTGTATCAGAGTAGCAGTCCCTGATCCTGACATGTTGTGGTCTCCCAGTCAGGTAGTCAGTGATCCAGGTAACCAGGTGCATATCCACCTCCATCTTCATCAGCTTGTCTCTCAGCAGTAGGGGCTGGATGGTGTTGAAGGCACTGGAGAAGTCAAAGTACATGAACCTCACAGCACCTCCACCCTTGTCTAGAGTGAGCTCTGTGCAGAAGATGGCATCTTCCACTCCCACCTTTTCACGGTACGCGAACTGCAGTGGGTCCTCAGCATGTTGGACCTGAGGGCTGAGGTGGTCCAGCAGCAGTCGCTCCATGGTCTTCATCACGTGAGATGTCAAAGCAACCGGCCTGTAGTCATTCAGCTCCTTTGGGTGTGCCTTTTTCGGAACTGGAACAAGCATTCTGTGGGACACTCTGTCCGGGCCAGCTGCCTTCCTGGGGTGAAGTCTCCTCAGCTGTCTCCTGACTTGGTCTGCAGTAAAGTTTGGTGGACTGGTGGAGCTGATTTGTCTGCCAGCTGATAGTGTTGATGGTGGTGATGATGAAGATGGTGGAGGTGAGGGTGGTGTTGGTGCTGATGAAGATGGTGGAGGTGGGGGTGATGGTAGTGGTGATGAAGATGAAGATGGAGGAAGTGAGGAGGATGGTGCTGATGAAGATGGAGGAGGTGAGGATGATGGAGCTGATGAAGATGATGATGGAGGAGAGAGTGGTGGTGGAGTTGGAGTTGAAGGTGATGGTGGTGGAGATGATGGTGATGCTGCAGGAGGGTAGGAGGAGGGGACAAGTCAAACTTGTTAAACTGGTTTGCTCTGTCCACACCCCCATCTACTGGATTGCCGTTGTTGTTCTTGCACTCAGTGATGGTTTTCATAGCACCCCAGACCTCCTTCATGTTGTTATCTTGCAGCTTTCTTTCCACCTTTTTCCTGTAAGACTCCTTGGCCTCTTTAAGATGTTCCTTGAGTTCCCTCTGTACACGCTTTAGCTCTACCAGATTTCCATCTTTGAACGCCCTCTTCTTTTGGTTGAGGAGGTCCTTGACAGTGCTGGTAATCCAGGGTTTGTTGTTTGGAAAGCAGCGTACAGTCTTTGTGGGAACAGCAACATCCATACAGAAATTCAAGTAGTCTGTAACACAGTGTCACCCCCTCAATGTCCTCTCCATGTGGGTGCAGCAGCACGCTCCACTCAGTGGTGTCATAGGAGTGAGAGGAGCTCAAAACTTTGCCCAAAACGCTTCTCTTGGCTCATAACCTTCTGAAAACAGACTTTACTACATTCAACACAGAAATTAACCAAAACACGTAAAATATGTTTTTTACAAGATGTTAGTGCATTTTACACGGTTAAAATGTGTTTTGGGTCGTAAAAACTCATTTCTGTTCGAAAGAGTAGTTTTCAGTTCAAAACAACATTTGAAGCAGTTTATCGGAGTGAGAGAGGAGCTCAAAACTATGCGCCGGAATCCTCTGAACACATACTTTACTACATTCAACACAAAAATTATCCCAAAATACTTAAGAAATGTTGAAAACAATATGTTAGTTGCTTTTTCCACAGTCATAATATTTTTAGGCCTTGAAAAGACATTTCACATCAAATCAAATTTATTTACAAAGCTCCTTTAATTTATCCACATTTATAGCAATATGAGCAATGAAAGCAGTTAGAGTTCACGTAAACTTCGATGTTTTCAGTAGTGGAGAGTGAACAGCTAGAGCAAGGAAGGTTAATAAACTGGATGATGGGCAGTTAAACTGTTGTGGATGATGGGAAAGGCTGACTTCCAGAAACTTCTATTAATCTTCTATCAATATTTTGGTCCAACATCCATCGGTATCGGGGGTCAGACAGGTGGGCAGTCAGTAACTCTGAGGAAAGCAGAGAGATGGAATTAGTTTTGACTGGATTCATGCAAAACAGAGAATATAAAACATTATCAGAGTGTGGCTAGTGACTTCGGCAGATCTGATTAAAACAGCCTAACTAAAGGCAGAGAGCCAGAAAGTAACATAAACACTGAGACATCCTGAAACACTGGCATCCACCACCTCCACAAATCTGAGTGGGAGAACAACAGCACCAGTTTACTACAATTCCCTATGTCCATGAACCCCTGGATCTGCAGCATTATCTAATGGGAAAAACATTAATTACCAAAAGCTAAACTAAGCAAGTACGTTTTTAGTCTAGACTTGAGACAGAGTCTCAGTCTGAGTCCCGAACGTATTTGGGAATGTTATTCCAGTGTTGGGGTGCTTTGTAAGAGAAAGCGTTTCCACCTGTAGAGCTCTGAATTCTGAATTCTAAGCAATTATAGCCAACAGTGTAAAAACAACATGAAATGTGTTTTTATCAGTTCTCAAAACTCCTGCCTGGATATCCATCTTTATAATCTTTATAAATAGCACCCTGCATGTAGTCAGCCTGTATGCTGTGCTTTTAAAAATAAGTTGATATGAGATTTTATATTTGGATAAATAAACTTTTAATATATTTAACTGCTTTTTTTTTTGTTATCAGTATTTATTTATTTTTTTTTCGCCAAAGGTACACAGAGCCCAATGTGGCAGTGTGATGTTTTGGCCTGTGCTCTGCTGGTAAAACTTGGGTCCAGCCATTCACATAAATGTTACTTCGACACATACCAGGCTGCAAAAATGTTTTTCTCAAAGTATAACATACTTTATATATATTTATGTATTATATAAAATATAGCATACTGCCTCTGCCCTTACTATTTCAACTGGTGCTGATGCAGCTGACTGAATGTCACTGGATGATGGTCGGTGAGAGAGGAGGTAGCCTTATTGCTGACACAATCCCCTTCAGCTTTTCACAATAGCTGGTAACTCGTACAAAGAAAAGAAACTTGGTTTGGCAAGTTATTGAAATCATTTTCAGTTGCAGCAGAATCACAAAATTGTTGAAGAACAAGTGAATTCTACTCAGCATGTCCTCTTTTTATACATTTATAAGACATTAACTAATCCAATTACTGTATTAATTAAATGTTGCACTTTTTATTTTAATCTGTTGACTGTTAGCTACAGCAATTCTAATAATCTTTAGGAAATCATTGAACTTTTTATATTTAATACATTATTTTTTTTTAATGAGAATGAGCAAAACAGTGATCGATCAGAAAGCTGATGATGTATTGTGGAAAACAGTTTGCCATTAAACATTGTGACACATTTGCCTTGAGAGGAGGAACTTTCATTGCTGACACAACCTCCTTCAGTTTTTTTCACAATATCTGATAATTCTAAGAAAGAAAATGAAGCATACAATTACAGAATTTGTGTGATGTCTCACAACTATTGCCCTGCAGAGATAAAGACTGCAGAGAAGATCATCAGAACTCCACTGCCCTCTCTGCAGAGCATCTACCACCAGAGAGTCCTCAGCAGAGTTGCCTCCATCCTCAAAGACTCTACCCACCCCCAGCATGGACTGTTCACTCTTATGTCTTCCGGCCGGAGGTACAGAAGTGTGAAATGCAAAACCACCAGGCTAAAGAACTTCTTCTTACCCAATGCTACCAGACTCTTGACTACCTCAGAAATAACCATGCACCTTACTCACATGTCAAGGACATTTCTCAAAGGCACATGCTCACTTTACTGCAAAAAAATGTATAATTGCACTACTGAACGTTTTGCACTTTTTTCATATTCCACTGCTGTAGATGTACTTACTTGTAAATAATATCAATAACACATTACTATTTTCATGTATATATTTCCATCCTGGATGTAAATTTAACTCACCAATTTAATATTTATATTTATTTAGTTTATTATTTTTTATTGTATATTTTCTACTTTTATCTTTATGCGGCATACTTGGCGAGGAGCAAAGAAAGAATTTCATTGTACGAGGAAACTTGTGTCTTACTGTGCAAATGAACATAAACTCTTTGAATCTTGAACTTATTTTTTGTTGAGGAACAAATACTACATACTCTGGTATGTTACATACCTTTAAGTGCTGACACTATGTCCTCAATTAGCACAGATCTCTTTTTTTCGGAGGCTGCACAAAGCTCTCTTCACTTCAGCATCTATCAGACTCGACACAACAAACATTTTAATGTTACAATAAACATAGCAATGAACGATGTTCTAACATAATTGCCTTTGCAAGAGTGTGAGCAATCTACTACACCAAATTAAAAAGGTACACAGGAAATCATATTTTGCATTGTGTATAGGATAATAGCTCTTTTCCATTAACATGGGGAAGGAGCTTTGTTCGGGTTCACGCACAAAATGTTGAACTGTTCTGTGCATTTCCACCAACAAAAATAGGTTCTTAACCCATTGAGTTATTTTGCTTGAAAATGGTTAATATATATATATATATATATATATATATATATATATATATATATATATATATATATATATATGTACAGTATATTTTGAGAAAATATAAATCTATTCTGGAAGACCCTGAAGTAAAACTCAGAAAATGGAAAATAAACAAGTTTCAGTTATGCAGCTCTTTCTTTATCTGTTTCATACAAAAAACACATGGTAAATGTAGACACTCAAAATCACAGATATGAAAAGAGTTCTGCTGATATCACAACCAATTCGATTTAATTTTTGTGCTGAGAATGGTCTACCATCCAAAAACATCTAGTCAAAATTGTTAATGTGGTCATACCTGATAACCTGATGAAGGTAATAATCATAACTTTGGAAACTTCCTAGAAAACTACAAAGGAAGCAACAAAATGCCATAAATCTAGAGTAATGCAGATGTTTGCAGTTTCATTTGATAGTTGTCAGGAAAACAAGTTTTTAAAAGATGGTTAACACAGTATTAAAGTATTTATTAATAACATATTGCATTTCCCATAAAACAGTTAAAAAAATGCTAAAGCTAATGTAGGTATAAGCTGTAAAAATAATAATAATAATAATTCACACTGCTTTGTTTACATTGTCCAGGCCTGCATCATAGGTGGAATTATTTCATTTATTAAATTTGACAAGGCAGGACACAACAGCATAAAAACTACTTTTAAGCAGTGAGACCTGAAATGTGTTAAATATTCAACAATCACTATCAAAACGGAAACAGTTAACTTTAGAGCGTTACCATGAAATAAGTCTAAAACAAAAACATAAAACTAAGTAAGTCACTTGAGAAACAATTTAAGAGCACGAGGAATAAAAGAGAGTTCATGTATTTTAGTTTTGCTCGCAGGTACTACAAGTGAGTAAGTAGATGTTGGGGCTGAAGGCAAAAAGTCATGTAGAGGAGATGATTTATCCTTAAAAATGTCAGTGAGGACGAGCAAGGTAGCCTTATCACGCCTTTAACTGAGTGGTGGAAGAAGTGATGATGATGGGATGCCGATGATCCTGCAGCATCGTTTTTGAACCCTTTCCAGCTCCTCTAAGAGTTTTTTTGTCAGTCCACCCCAAACTGGGCTAGCATACTCAACGATTGGGCGTATAAAAGTCAAGTATATCTGTTTTAGCACATCACAGGGAAGACCAGCTCTTTTGGCAACAGCGAGAAAGTGGATCCTGGGTCTTGTCTTTAAAATCAAATAGTTAATGTGAGCATCCCAGGATAGATCAGACGAGATCTAAACTCCGAGCAATTTGAAAGTGGTGACTCTACATTATATAATATAATATAGGATAATATAAAAAAACAAACATAATATAATAATAAATATCACCTGCCTTCATTATGTCTGTGAATCATACAAGTGTGTAAGAAATAGCTTTCTTGTACGCAATTCCTTCGGAGTCCAAGGCCTTGGGTTCAGGTCTTGAAATCACAATTTCGAGTGCCTGAAAAAAATATAGTTCTAAATAAATACTGATTTCCTTACATAAACTGACACAAACTACTTTTAATAAAAAAAACAATCATGTTATCTTCTTGTTAATAATTTAGCTGTAGTAAAAAAATGGTAGGTATAATCTTGTTTCCCTTTTTGAAATTCTTCAATATTTTTGCACTACTTCAGCAAAACTGTACACAACAATAACTTTAAAATACTAATTACAAATACAACTGAACATATGATTAACCTTTCTTTTCCTTTTGTGGGGTGTTCTGATTTTATTCTTCATGTTCAAAAAGATCTGTTGAAAGATATTACATTTTATTACAATGTATTAATACATTATTTGGTTGATTTTTTTTTTTTTTTTTTTTTAATCTCAAAATTAATTCATGGAAATCACTGAAATATATTCTACCAACTCTTATCTTTCCAAATCTATATATGGTCTTGTAGATTTTTCTTGAAATTTACATTTATTCACTAGTTTACAATCTAAAATTGTTATATGGTGTGACATGAATTTTATTGTGTATTAAATTAAAAATGGGTATAATGTGATAATGTAAGTCAATTTATCCTGAATATGTATCATTATTATTATCCTCCATACACATAGGAAACCGTTTAATTGAATTCTTTTAATACACTTTTAATTATTTTGGGAATACCTTGTTATAAAAGTACCAAAATGTGTGTAACCTTTGCTGGCACTATTCCTCATATGTCACATTGAAGAGTTTATCATAACCGAAATCCTTTTTTTTAATTTATCTTTTTTATATTTTATCTTTTTATCTTAATGTCACACCATATGACGAATCACACCACACAACAATCTGTATGCAAAAATTTGTATTAGCTGCATTCAGCAAACAAATTTGTTTGGCAAGTGATTGAAATCATTTTAAGTTACAGCAGAATCACAAAATTGTTAAAGAACAAGTGAATTCTACTCAGCATAGTGAAGAATGTTTATAAGACATTACCTAATCCACTTACTGTATTCATTAAATGTTGCACTTTTTATTTTAATCTGTTGACTGTAAGCTACAGCAATTCTAATAATCTTTAGTAAATCATTGAACTTTTTTATATTTAATACATTATTTCTTCATAAAATGAGAATTAGCAAATCAGACAGCTGATGATGTATTGGTAAAAACAGTGTGCCAATAAACATTGTGACACACTTGGCTTCTACTAAAGAAACAAACAGAAGAACCATGTATTCATAATACATGCCTTTCCTGGTGTTTTGCTAAAGCTGGATGTTCAGGTGTGCTACAGTGAACTGCAGCTGGGTCAAACTTTTCCTTTTGCATTCAGGAGTAACTAAGTCTGAGTAAGTGAGTGAATCTGCATGAATGAGTGAGTGTTGCTGTATGAATATTATATTTGTGAAGAATGTACTATAAAAATGTGTTGAACTAATGAAGTATTTAAAACATTTAACTATTATCTATAACATGTGTATCTAATAGCATTATTTATGTATAATTTATAATGCAGTTCATATCATATAGTGTGACAAGAAAACCCTGTCACACCATATGACATTTCATGTACTTAGCATGACTTTAAGCAATGTGGCTTTATGCCAACTACAATATGACAATATAGTTTTAAAAGAAATATTGACTGAAAAGTAATTTAATTTGGGCATTTTTGTGTAAAATGTGTCACACCATATGAGGTGTTGTCATGGTGAGCACAGAATTGCAGACACGTGCAGATACTGATAAAACAATACGTTTATTATAAAAATAAACAGATGTAAGACGTGGTTGTTACAGAAAATGGGTAATCACCAGAAACCAGAGCAATGTAGACAAA